>NW_009940381.1:66427-94332 GCF_000696875.1 Nestor notabilis | reverse complement strand
TGCTGAATATTTATTTAAAAGAGTGGTACAAATAAAAGAGAATTGCTGCTTCTAGAGAAAGATATGAAAAAAAAATGTCTTAAAATATCTATGCAATTTTTACTTGAATTATTTATCCATCTTGCCCCTAGTGTTGTTAATCATAATGTATGAATGTGGTAAGTAAACAGCTGTGCTAGATTTGTGTTGAATATGGCAAAAAAGAATAAGTGAATGAACACAGACTGCTTTCTAATAGGTGTGAGATTAAAATTCTTTAAAGCATTTCTGTTTCTCAAGAACCTCAATCTTCTCATTTTGTCTTCAAATCTTGTAGTTTTCTTACTAGTTGACAGTTAGAACTTGTCTAATCTTGTCTTTTTGCTAGTAAAAAATACAGAGTATTTTCTAAATACTGGACATGAAATAATTATTATTTGTATGTACGGAAATAGAAGGCTAACTTTAGTTATAATAATGAAAAAAGTTTTGGGGTTTTTTTGATTTTGGTTTTTTTTTAGGTGATCCCAAAACCCCATTTTGCCCAACAGTCCTGAAATTTGGACATAGTATTTTGGATACTGGCATTCCATCCAAGTTTCCTACACTCGGGTGGAGTAAATTGAATGAAGCAATTCTTGGAGACAAATGACAAGTTTACTTACACTTAGTTTTCAGTCCTCTCTGATTTTTCTGATGCTCTGTTTCCAGGATTCTTCTGATTTTTCCCTTTTCTTAATCTTCCCCAATCTTTTGGTTTCTTTTCCTCCTTTGAAAAATTACACTTTTTCCCACGTCCATTTTCTTGCTCCAAATAATCCAAACATATTTACTGGACTGCAATATAGATCTGGATGAAGAAAGGGTATAAAGTATCAGCAGCTGGTTTAATGCTGGAATTAACATGCTTAAAATCTGGAATTGGGACAAGTTTAGATTTATAGTGGTACAAAAATATCAAAGCCTTCTCAAATCAATATAATCCAAAAATAACCTCAATTTCTCATTACTTCTGAAGTGACTGTGACTTTCCTTCCTTTGTGATTTTCTGCAAGTGTAAAGAGCAGTTGAAAAGGTAGGTCTCTAATTCCTGCTAGAGGCAGTGAAAAAAGAAGTTCTTTAGATTTACAGTAGCAAACAAAGGGTTTAGCAGTGTAGTGAAGAAGGCTGCTTTGAACAAGGGATTCAAGTTGTGTTTTGTTTCAACAGTGTTTTCAGTCCACAGATTTGGGCTGAAAATTCCCATCACTTCTTTCAGGACTAGGTCCTGCCAATCCTAGTCCAGAAAATGTTGTTTGGGCTTATTATTTCCTTGCTTTTAGAGGAAGCACCTGGATATACAATGAAGTTAATATTTCATGGTATATTTGATGTGGTATAAGGGTATAGATACTTATTTTTAATAAGAAGACATTAGCTGCAGTTTGACAGGCTATTCATCGGCAAAATATTGAATCTTCCGTGATTTCTGAAGTGCTGGCAATGTTCCCACTTGTGGTTTTAGGACATAATTGTGCAATTATTGTGATAATCTGATGAGTTACCTTTTGAGAAGGGCATTAGTGTATCAAATATTGTAGAACAACTACAACCATTTGTAGGTAGAAAAGGTGCATTATTTCATCTGCAAGTACTTGTAGGTCATGAACACTGGATATTTGCTCACATTTTCTTTTCAGTGAATGAAGGCACAATAGTTTTCTGCAACTGTATGAGCTTTATAGGCCTGGCAGAAAGATAAATTTGTAACTTTGTTTTGCCAGGGATAACGTGAGGGGAAATTGCTGCACTGGAGCACTCAGCCTTTGAAAAACTGAAACTGTGCTACCTGCTCTCTAAGTAGACACTGTAGTAATGGTAAATCAAATTAGCCCCATTTCAATGTATATCCAAAGCACTTTCAGAAACTCACACAGAACAGGAAAGAAAGAAAGTGTTCACTGCTTCCAGCTCTAAAGGCATCAGTCCTCCTTTTGTCCTCCAACAGTAGGTCACAAGACAGGCATAAGCCTTTGCATCAGACACATGATGGAAAAGAGTCCACGGCATAAGCTTCTGCAAGGCAGAAATCCATGTGTCTTAATTGTGGCACAGAGCTGCAGCTTCTTTGGAATTTTCCACATCTTTCAAGCTCTTCATAGAATCAAAGCAATGCTAAATTCTTGTAAAGAGAATAGAAAAGTGAGGTTAAAGCTTCATGAATTTTCCTTCTTGCCAATAAACCCATTACAGTAACTTATTTTGTATCTAGAGACAGAAAAATAAGGCTCCAAAAACATATGAGCAGCCAGCCTGGGTGTTTTAAGTGCCTGATTCACTCTCTGAAATGCAAAATACCTTGAATAAAGAAATAAAAAGAAATAGAGGTGTCAAAAATCAGGCATTTCTTTAAAAAAGTGTAGCTCTGTATGGATGATAGTGATACATGTAGATCAAAATGAGAGAGTGAGAGAGAAAAAAGACTCAAGTTCAGCTCTTGAGATGTAGTCGTATATTGCCATTATGCTTTGCAATTTTAATTGGTTCATTCGGCTCTCTTTTATAAAGCCCCTTTACACACGTCTGAAACTTTTGATGTTCAAGGGATCAGTCATAAACAGAACCATAGTCCTGTGCACAGTGGGTACCTGCTTTACACCGTCACCATGCAGTACTTCGATTAACATCTTAAAATTTAGCACACTTTCTTTAGTCAAAACTGAGTTTGTTTCAAAACAGCTCCAAGCTGAAAGAGACAAAAAAAAAAAAACCCAACCCAAAAACATTTAAAGCTCTTTCTTTCTTTAAAGAAAATATCCATTCTAAAGCACAAAAATGCCATCATGGTCTAAATCAAGATGAAGCTAACAGTTCCTAACCAAAGCACCGTAACCTCTGGAGTTCTTAGTCTTGTAAGAAGTACTTGTAATCTTTAAAAGAATTGCATTAAATATGCAATCTTAAATATGCAATTATTAAATAACATATTTTACTTAATATCATAGAATCATAGAATTGTTTGGGTTGGAAAGGGCCTTAAGATCATCTAGTTCCACCCCCCTGCCATCACACACTAAACTGTGTTGCCCAAGGCTTTGTTCAGCCTGGCCTTAAACGCCTCCAGGGTTGGAGCGTTCACAACTTCTTTGGGCAAACTATTCCAGTGCCTCAGCACCCTCACTGTGAAGAACTTCTTCCTTTTATCTAACCTAAACTTCCCCTGTTTAAGTTTAAACCCATCACCCCTTGTCCTATCACTGCAGTCCCTAATGAAGAGTCCCTCCCCAACATCCTTGTAGGCCCCCTTCAGATACTGGAAGCTGCTCTGAGGTCTCCACGCAGCTTCTCTTCTCCAGGCTGAACAGCCCCAACTTTCTCAGCCTGTCTTCATACGGGAGGTGCTCCAGCCCTCTTATCATCCTCGTGGCCTCCTCTGGACTTGCTCCAACAGCTCCATGCCCTTTTTATGTTGAGGACACCAGAACTGGACACAATACTCCACGTGAGGTCTCAAGAGAAAATAAATAAAAAAAAAGATAAGAAATCAATGCAGTGCAAAGGAACTTCAACTCATCATCCTGAAGTATGTAAACTGCATTCCAACCCTGACATGATTCACATAATTCAGAAACAGAAGCACTATCCCAGGTGAATGTCAAAGTTAAAGACTGGCGTGCTGAGCAAGGAAGGTTCTTATCCTTTGCAAGAGTTCTTTCCTTACACTGTCTGGTACCAAGGCTCTGCATCTGGGAGTGATTTCTGCCACCAAATCGTCAACAGTAACATGTTCTAATCCTTTTTCTTTAATGACATCTTTGCAATGTGCCTTCAGCTGATCCTTCCAGCCACATTCGATTAATTTGGCTCTTAGCCACTCTTTAAGGCGTTCTTGCTCTCCTGTTTCTATTTTACAGACTGTATCATATACTCTGTGTATATACTTATTATGAAAGTAATAGCTCAGATTTTTGAATTAATCAAACCTTGCTATGCCATATGGGAAAGCTACCTGTTAATTCATTTACTGTTATTTACTGCATCATTTTAAGTCTGTTTCCTGCAACATACATGTAGTAAAATAACTGCTGTAATAAACACTGTGATGCCTACTCCTAAAAGCTTGCATTTTGATTTGACATTATTAGAACAAAGACAGCAATGACATTCAGTGTTATTGGAACTTATGATTAAAATCCTAGGTGCTTCGTTCTCTCTCATAAGTCCTGAACATCTCTATCAAAACTGGAAAATGCCTGGTTTAGATTCAATGAATTTCTTCCTTGAAAGGATTGAATTTCTGGGAAATCTATATTTTTTTGCAAGGCCAAACAGCAGAAACATTTTCTTCTCAGGAAAAAAAAAAAAACAAAACCAAAAAAAGAAAGAAAAAAAAGACATTATTTTCCACAGAGACATGGAGTGTCTGATCAGCTTTATTGAAATGATGATTCCCGTATGAACTACCAGCTTCTTACCAATTTGGCAGATCCTGGCAAACACATGGAGAACTGAGATAATTTTGCTGCTTGCACAGCAAATGACCTCACACCTAATGAAAAGATGATTACAGTGAAACATTCAGCCCTCCTTTCCTTTTCCAACATCCCCCAGCCTTGCTTCTGTAGTAAGTTGACTTTGCGTGCCAGTAGCAAAGCAGATGGGAGACTGCCTCTGTAGCAGGCAGATTTTAAGTCATGGCATAGTGCTAAAAACTCTGAAGGCTGTCATCAAAGGAGTAGAAAAATGTCCCACAGAGACAGGGAGTTGCACAAGCCACATTCTACCTCAGCAAGACTGCGCAGCTAAAGGTAGGGATCACTTCAAAAATGAAAGGGGCGTGGGAACTTTAGGGGATGCTGAAATGATTTTATATTTCCTATAACATTTCTTGGACAAAAAAGAGAAGTTCAGAAACTCCTAAAGTGTTTATTTCAGGATTGGGCAGAACAGGAAAGAATCAGTGCTAAGGTGCTGAGCTTTCAGATGTGATTACATCAGTGGAGCCTCTGAAAAAGAAAACCAAGTTATGTGGTAAACAAAAGGGATCCCAGTAGAGCAAAATCTTACTGTAACATCTGTGTTTATCTTTTAGGTGTTCTGGAGTCCTTTTCATGAGGAATGCCTGGGGGAATGTTTTGAAAACAGGGCAGTATTCTAATCCTCACTAGTATGTGTTGCATATGTATATGTTAACATGTACCACAGCCTATTAGGAGTGGGGTTGTAGCGTGAAATGGTGATGAGTGTTTGGTGTCTGTTATGTATATTTAGGAGGCTGTTTCAGGCTGTATCTAGGCTGGTGCTCTCAACTGAATGCTTCTGAGGACATTCATTAGATGAGTTTATATTAAAGAACTCATTAGATGACTTTCCAGTTTCCAGATTAGATGCATCTTCCTAGTTAGTGTCATCCAAATAAAACTCAGTTTCTGTGCTCTGAGACACAAAGGCACCAACCAAAACGGGATAAATGGAAATGATCTGGAGATTCTCTCAAAGAGCACACTCCTGATGCTAATAATAATGACTGAACTCCAGACACCAATACTGAGACCAGTAAATGCTTATGTATTAATTCAGGCTTCCAGTTTCCCAAACCTCAGAATCACTCCAGTGGAGTTCCTAGTAGGTGTTTCACAGGAGCTGGCTTGGATACATTTCAGACCCTTTTGCTATGACACAGTCTTTGCTGAGTCTATCCACTTTTCCACAAATACCATGCAAGGTACCAGAGAAGGATATCACAGACAGTCCAACAGAGCTGTTTGTCCAGTCACCAGGCTAATAGCTATCATTCATTCACATTCTACTTCCCTTAATCCCTATTCTTGCATTTATCTATTGACCAAATGAGAGTGTGAATGCTAAAATAGATGTCTGAGACAGCTGGAGATGCTATTTGAAGACTGTATAAAAGAAACATTTCTCCTCATTTACATTTGTGCATCCTATGCTCTGTTTTTATAGTGGGTCACTTCTGAAAGGAGGTAAAGAAGAGGCAAGAAATAGACCAGGAAATGTAAATAAGTTCCAGTGCTATATATGGGATAATTCCTATTTTACATCTAACCTTGTGCAAACATCTTGGTTAGGGTGTAGCCTTGTAACTGCACCAAAACCTGAAATAAATAACAAAAGAGGAAGAAGTTCATAAGGATTTATTTAGATCTCCTGTTGATCAATGTGTATCTATTCTACTTAGAATCTAGACCCTACAGGTAATCAGGACCTATAGAGTCTAAGAAAAGAAAAAGGCACACAAGTATATCAAACAAAATACCTCTTCCTGATATAAACTTCTGTAGCATAAAGTGGCAAGAATTCATTGGATGAGGGGAAAGCAACCTGGAAGATCCTGCAGCACATTACTATCGCACCATCTGTAAACCATCACTTCTGAAATCCAAGAGGGAAGCAAATACACCAAGTGCAACTGTTTACATGGGCGAGCACTAAAGCTGAGGTAGGAACAGAACACAATACAAATCTCTAAGCATGGAAGCCTAACTAAATAAGGGCCTAGTCTCCTATCTACTTTTGTGTCTTCTACTGACAGCATGCAGGCCCAAAGTGGTCTCACAGAAGGATGTAAGATCACAGAGACAACCAACATAATTTAGAAGTGGGTTGCAACAGAACATGGCTGGTATTCTCTTTATAATCCAGTAGTTAAAGAAGAAATAATCCCAAGAATTTTTGTTCTGTGATGGTCAGAGACCTGTAGGGAATGAAATATGCAGCAACTGCTAAGATTATGTCTTTCGCAAAAGGGAAAACACACTTGACTACAGGGAGGTTAAAGTGACAGGTCAGAAGTGTCTTAGGAGACGAATGGGAATCTCTCTGAGAGGTTTAGCTAAAGCCCTGGGATTCAGAGCCTAAATCCCTGACAGAAGACTGAAACGAATGCTGCTCTAATGAGTTCTGATGCCAATTATTAATGGCATCTTCTACTCCATCATGAAACTATGTATGGTGGCTGCAAGCAACATATGAGGTTTTAATATTACTTTCTTTCCACACAGGAAAAATACATCCCTATTACTTCTTTTTATGAGGTCCCCCTCGGCTACCTTATGCTTAATCATCAGCACAATGCAAAACATCAGTCACTGCTACAAAAAGGAGCACAAACAAGCCCTTTACTCAGCTGACTTGTACCTAGTGTGGCTGCAAGACTAAACGTGGAAATGCCTCTTCCTTGTGATATTAAAAGCTATAGATTAAACACATTTTCAATATCTACTCTGTGTATCTTAGCTCAGGACTCTTAGTTTTTTTAGAGAAAAGCCTCTTGCATGTACTCGTAACTTAATTCCTGAGACCACTCAGGTCTGTGCCAATGAATGGCTTCTTAAGATGTTGTTACTATTTTAAAAAAGGCCTTTAACTTTTCAAATAAGAATATATTATTTAAAAACATTGAAGAATGCTTTCCTTTCATGTTCATTGGGCTCGGTGAGAAGGGAGGAGAGAAGTGATGTGGGCATCTTCTCCATAGTGTTTCTAGGCTTTAACGTTTTGAAAATGCACCAGTAAATAAAGCAGCCTACCTCAAATGCTTTAAGAGCTGCAAAAATGTTTCTTTTTGTCCCCTCCTGCCCTAACCCACACACATTTCAATGTTCTTTGTGGAAAAGCCTGTAGACATATAACAGAAAACAATGTTCTTTTTATGCTGTTTTACGAGGTGAATTTCACAGGAAATTCTGTGGAGATTCTTCCTGCAGAATATTTTGCTAGTTTATAAGTAACCTTTGTACATACCTATTCCATTTCTACGATAGACGACTCTGGAGTAAAGCCAGTCATAAGTCTTCATTCAGTTTTTGGCATTTCAATATGTGGCAGGTTGGAGGTTGTACAGCAGCTAATAAGCTAATAAATATAATATGAAAATACACGTGCATTCTATTGTTAGCATTACTTATCAGTACTATCACAAACAGGTTTTAGAGAATAAGATCAAAGCAGTGTTGCTGTCTTATATGGTGTTAACAGGATAAGAAGCAGTCCATTGACTTTCCTAGAAATTTGGTTCATAAAAAACCCTAGCTCGGCTATGTAAGAATCTGAATTCAACATGGTATCCATATCGTCTCAGTTTGTCATCTCATATGTTGTGTATTTAAGATAGTTATTTACATTCCCTTTGTAGTCAACATTACAGCAGCATCTTCAAAAAGAGGTTATCCTGTCTATTTTTGGTACAGATTTTATGGTGGGATGAATTTCTTTATGAGTTACCTGTATCTGGTGATACAGTTAAGTATAATGAGATTCAGGAATATAAAGGCAGATAAACAGAAGCTAGTTAAAATATTTTAGGACTTTAGTTCTGACAGAGGATGAAATGCTTTCTAATGTAATTTTTTTGTGATTTCACTTTTGCTTTAAGCTAGTGTGGCATTTGTCACTACGAAACACATCTAGAAATATGCATGGATTTTATTCAACGAAGTAATCTAAACCATAAGATCATTAAACTGTAATCACCTATTTACACGTACAAGCTATTATATCCTACTTAGTCTCGTGAGCTTGACCCTAAGACTGACAGTGCATTTGGAAGAGTTATTTCAAGATGACTTATAACCTCTTGAGAGAGAATGCCATCAAGCCTAGCGACTTGTGCTTTATCACAGATTTCAGCAGATCCCAGACATTACTAGCTATAAGTGTAAAAATGCTAGTTCACAAGTCAACTGTAGTAGTTAAATGTTGCTGTAAAAGGAGGCAGAATTTTAAAAGAGAGCTAAAGTTCTCTTTGAAGACTGCACTTTTTGACATCAACCAATCCCTCCTCTGGCAGGAGTACCACTTCAGTTATAAACCTCAGGCAATCACTGCTTCTCATAACTTGTAGCTAAGTTCACAGCTCCTGTTTCTCACCAGGATCCCCAGCTTGCTTCAAATGAATGTAAGCCTCTATTTAGGAACTCTTTCTTTCCAAATCAATCCAACATAAATGTGCAGTGGAACCAGGCAGAATTTTGCAACCAGCCTCACATTTATTATTCATTTGGAACACGTTATTTTAAGATCCTTAAATCAGAAGGGGAAAAACAAACTTAAAACTATGTCTCTGCTTTTCACACTGCCCATCTCTTTGTTCCCTTCTCCAAAAATTTCAGCTCCCCTCTGTAACTTTCAAAAGGTTTCCCTAGTTTCCTGACATATTAATTCTTGCATTGAGTGGCAGTCATGCTGTTTTCAGAGGTTCCGTTCTTGTCTGTCAAAGGCTAAAAATATGTCTGGTCACCAGTGCATCCGAGGTAATCCTATTCATATGATGATGGTCCTTGAAAAGCCCTTCATTCCAACCTGGCAATGCCTATAAGTTACCTAATTCCCTTCAATTCTACTTTTCCAGATTAGAATTTTTTCCCTTAGTCCTCACAGCATCAAAGCAAATGGGTAAAATGAGCCAATGCAGCAACATTCAAAAAGATGAATGGGTAGAATGAACTATATCCATCTTTCACAAGAGTAATGCTGAAGTTCACTACCCTGTTCCACAGCTACTAAAAATGATGCCACTAGTTTAAAAATAATGAAACTTTTAACATAGAAGCTTGGATTCTTTTGTATTCACACCACAGGCATTCTTAGTTACAAGCTGAGGTTATAGACTCTGCCCTAGAATGGAATAATCCAGCATGGTGCAGTGAGGGGGTAGGGAGGGACACGAACAAGGGCAAGAGAAAAGAAAGTTATCTTGATATTAATTCCTGAACCCTAGTGCTCAATATTTTACTTCTAATTAAAACCAAACATTTTCTTGTGAAATAGGAGAGAGTCCCAAACATAACCCCTCCCTTTCCAAGGGGGAGGACGTCCACGGCCAGCTCCAGGACAGCACAGCAGAGGGATGCCTTTTCCTACTGGGAGGGCTTCTAGCCCCTGCTCCAGGGAGCTGCTTGGTGCTGAGGCCAGGCTTGATCTACAGCTCCTGCCGCACCACAGCCACCCTCACTGCACCCTGCCAAACTGTGTTCACACAGTAAAACCCAGCTTTGCTTACAAAAGGCAGGAATATATTGTGTAAAAATGCAATTAAGAATATAGCTGTGAAGAAAAATAGTCATTGTACACCCATTACTAGCTATATAATCTCTTTGCTCTGATGAATCCTTACAGAAAGTGGTGCTAAACCCCTCTATACTATTATCAGAATTACACATTGAACTGTCTAGAGGCTCTAAATAGTTTCTTCCTGAAGCACTTGCTCCTCACATATTGGCTTCACCAGGAGCAGCTCAGGTCTGCAGTGTCACAAAAATCAGTAATTTTCCACGTGTGAGCTGCTGTTCTGTTCATCCCTCCCTTGTCAGGGAGCGAGACTGTGTCAGGAAAACATTGGGATCCCATAAAAATGAATGCAAGTCATGAATTAATGACGACAAATATTAATATCTACAGAATTAATAATACATGTTGAGGCAAAGTCTCATTATTTTTCAAACTTATTTTGTAGCTTGACTTATTGCTCTTTGCATGTGGAATTATACTCGTACAATCTACATTACTATCAACTAAATATTATTTTCACAAATCTAAATGTTAACTCACTTTGCTTTGATACTTCACATTAGCTCCCTGGAAATCACTGTAGGAGAAGTCATTATTTTTTCTCACAGACTAGAGATGGGTTTTGGACATTCCTATAGTTTTAGACAGAGGGATGCCATCCAGAGGGGCCTTGAGAGTTGGGTCCATGGTAACCTCATGAAGTTCAGTGAGGTAAAGTGCAAGGTCCTGCACCTGGGTTGGGGCAATTGCAAGCACAAATACAGGCTGGGCAGAGACTGGATGGAGCAACCCTGAGGAGAAGGACCTGTGGGTGTTGGTTGATGAGAAGGTCCCCATGACCTTGAGCCCAGAACCTCCCCATGTGCTGGGCTGCACCCCCAGAGCATGAACAGCAGATCAAGGGAGGGCATTCTCCCCCTCTACTCTGATTTGTTAAGACCATACATGGAGTACTGCGTTCAGCTCTGAACTAGATAAGCTTTAAGGTCCCTTCCAACCCAAACCATTCTAGGATTCTATGATTTGAAAAACATTATATTTGAAAGGTAAAAAGGAATGGAAGATTAGCCATGATAGTCAGGCTAAATTCTTTCTTGGTGTGCAGCAAATGCTGGTGTAGTGATAGGTACCTGAGGATAGTGAGAAGATAAGAAGTTAGAAAGAGGCAGTCACAGGATGTCAGGAAATTATAAGGCTGAGTTGTAGTACATTTATTAATAGTGACATTAAAGCTTTTTGCTTTGTCATATTCAGCTCTAGAAGCATGGCTACGTGACAGCTTCCCAATGCAGTCTTTTTGGCTCTTCATGGAGATAAAATCCTCTCATGAAAAATACCATCATTCTGGATTTAAACTGTTGGCAAGGATTCCAGGAAAGAAATTTTGCTATGTGACTAAATTATGTAGGTATTGAATCAGCAGATAAAGAAATGCATTTTTAGAACCATATGTGCTAGTAGAGCAGAGTAGCGAAAAAGTTGTCATATATGAATATACACTTGTATTAGTCTTTTCCCTTCAAATGACATTATAACCTCTATTTTCAAGAAATACACTACATCTTGTAGTGTAACTGTAGTTGCCTAGAAGATGACAAACAGAGCACGATCAAATTATTCCATGCACGTCTCCTAGAATCTGTGATTGTCACTCCTTAGGACAGCAGCCCTGTTATAGAAAGGGCAGAGGTGGTGCAAGGTGTTTTTCGTCTTGGATGTGAAATTTCTCAGGTACTTCGGGATGGCAGATAACAGATGCTAGATCTAGTTATGAGAGGCATTTTTGGAACAGAGTAAACCAAAACCAGGAAAGGGCAGTTATTTTTCCTTCAACAATAGAAATTTAACCATTTTTAGTTAAAAGATTTTTAAAAAACAAAGTTAAAGGAATTTATTTTATTCTATTTTAAAAGTGAAAATTCTTCTGAGAAGTCCAGTGGAGGTTTTCCTGTTACATGGTTGATGAGACTTCTTAAGGATGGAGATTTGAACAGTACTTGGGACGTAGGTTGTCAAAGTTAGATTACGTGGACTTTGAGCAACCCATCTAGTGAAAGATATCCATGCCCATAGCTGGGGGCTGGACTAGATGATCTTGAAAGGTCCCTTCCAACCCAAATCATTCTATGGTTCTATGATTTTATGATTGGACTAAGGTTGTTCTGCTTTTTGATGTCTGAATAGTCTTATCCGTTGCTTTCTCATACTCAGGTCCAAAGAAGACACATGATGTGACCACCACAGATCTGTGAACTACAAGTTCACTTTTCTAAAGTAATCAGCATGCAAAGTCTGTCCCAAAATTGTCTCAGAAGACAACGACAAGCCAATCTGTGCCTGCTCTGTTACCAAAAGGGACCATCCCAGCCTTCCTCTTGATCCTGCTTCCACATAATTACCTTTAAGTTTACCCACAGGGTAAATTCAGTCATTCACTATTCAAAATGAAAACAAACCATTTCATTTTTGGAGGTTACATTTTCGGTCTGGTGGTTCACACAGAACTCCATGAATACTAATGATTGCTCAAAGAAGCAGGAGGGAACTCGCAGCTGGAAGAGGTCAAGTTAGATAACCCCTTGAGACAATGAACCCAGTTATGAAACTGTACCCTGATATTCTCAAAAGTTCCTTTTTCTGAGTAAAGCTTTGAAATACTGTGCATAATACGTAACAATTCCACATCCACAGACAATTTCAACTAAATAATTTAGCAAGAGACTTTATCGCAGAGATTAAATCATTACATCTTTTGTTAAGGAAGTGGTAAGATAGTTTGCCCTGTATCACCTCACAGCAGAGCCAGCCGTAAAATATACAGCTGCATTTTCCAACCCAGGAGGAATTTCTATTATCGTGCATTTTGTTTACTGTTAAAAAGGATTGTGAAAACGGGTAATGTTTGATGGATATACTGGCTGATTTGTTTGCATAATGACTGTGTAGAGCCCCTGTAGGATGATCCAAATAAATAAATACAATATAATTTCCCAAAGCGCAGTGAAAAAGTACAAATAGCATTTCAAGTAAAATCTTTTTCTTCCAGCCTTAACTGTGCTGTGGATAAAGTAAAATATGAAAGTTGCCACTGAAAATAGCTTCAAAATATCACTTTGCTATTATTAAATATGATGTTTAAAGTAACCTTTTTTTGTAAGTTACTTAATATAAGCACAAAATACTCCCCCCCCCGCCCCGTTCTTAGTAACAAGCTGGCTTTGGTTTTGTCTCTTGTCTTTTTTTAAGCATCTAAATTTAAAATGATAAGGTTATTCACTTGCTTTCTGTGGCTTAATGGTGAATCTAAAAAAAAATCAACAAATTCAACACCATGGGGTTCTAGGCTGGTCCACTTTTCTGTTGCTCAAATGAAAGTAGATAAATTTATGTGGCCAACTTAGCCCTCAGTAATGCCACTACCCTGTTTTGGTCCCACAAAAATGAGATTACTGTTTGAGTTACTGGATGTCAATGCACTACAAATCTAAGCAGTTACCTCTAAAATAAACACAACTAGTGTGGATTAAGTATTATGAAGAAAAGATGACAGTGTATAAGAACCATTTTGACACTGAGATATAGAAGTTTCTTTATAGTAATACTGAATTGGAAAGCGAATCCCATAGCCAAAGTTCACTGCTTAAACTCCAGGAGAATATTCTATACTCTGTACATGGAGGTAATAGATAAGAGTAGAACTACATGTAATTGAATACAATTAAATTAACTGGAAATTTAAGTATTAACAAATTATATAGTTTCATAAATTATTAGAAATTAATATACATGGAAAGCCTTATTATTTTACATACAGATCAATACACTTTTAGGATGTAGATTTAGTCTCTTGTAAGCCTTGCCAGGTAAAAACTGTAAAAAGTAAGAATTAAAACCCAAAATAAGAAAGGACAATTTTTTATTATTGAAACCAAATCAAAAGCAAACTGCAACAAATCTGGCCATAGCTTCTCTCTATTGCCACATGACAACATGTACAGCACTATCAGGAAAGATTTTTAAGAAGGTAAATTAAATAAAACCTTTTTATGTCTTTCAATGGGAACTTATCGTGTTGTTTTAACAGTTGCAGAAAAAGAATCCCAGCATTATATTTGAGAGTTTAACCAGGTCCTTGTGAAATATGTGTCTTCTGATAATTGTACGGATATTTGCCCATTTCCATTTTGAAAAACCTTTCTATACCCTCTGATATATTTTCTCTTTTGCTGAAATTAATGATCCAGCTCTGTAAAGATTTTCTTGTAACATGCTCTGGTACAGTGGATGTAGATCTCCCTGAATCAAGGTGAATGTTTTATAGCATCTGTTTCTAAGCTGCAGATTCTTTTAAGAAGTGGCAGGAACCTGAGACTTTAGTTAAGCAGAGCGGGCAGGTCACCTAATCACTGAAATCAGATTTGCATGTTTCTTTTTTGCAGTATAAAGGCAAAGCACCTAAGCAATTCAAGAGATGCTACTATCATTGTGATACACAGTAAGTTACCTCATTATTGAAGGAGTTATACAAAGAGTATTTTGGTAAAGATTACTCATTTGAATTATTTGCTGCTCGGGCTAACTGAACGCTGGAATTCAAGATGAGCTGTGTTAGACTCCAGTGGACAGACAGTGATATATTATATTCATGTGTAGAGAAAACCCAACCATTACCTCTTTGCAACATACAGTTTCAGGTCTACATACAGAAAGGGTAATAGAATGACCAAAGCAGGTAGGAAACAAGAAGCCAGTAAACTGATAAGCACATCAGCTTTTTAGCATGGTGCTAGCAGGGTAAATGGAAATTCTTGTCCCTTTTCATTGGATTTAGAATATTTTTCATCAAAGACAATTTTATCAAAGATGATTTTATTGAGGCTCAAAACATCTTTGTACTGAATCTTCACAAGTACAAATTATGAATTCCTGTGCACTCCTAACCTCTGATCTCGTGTCTGCAGGAACCACAGCTCTGCTATGGACTGTGTCCCATACCTGAAAGCAGAGCTGATTCTGAGCTGGTTCTGTTTATCAGTTCAGCTGTTTCCTCAGGCTTCCCTGGCAGTGCCTTCAGCTCTGCAGTTCCTTCTTCCTAGCACCTTCCCTCCTTTGAATTCCATTTGGCTCAGTACTTGTTGATTTAGAACAATCAATAATTCTATAATCAATAATTTAGATCAACTGTTCAAAAATATCTCTCAATTCCCTGTTTAGGGACATATGCCTCTTTCCTATCTCAGTTTCCATTACTCTGGCAATACCTCTGGGTATATCCCCTTGGCAGTCACTGTATCTTCCTATTTCAAAGGCAGTGCATTGTTTGGCATGTAGTCCCTGCTTTTCTTCAGAAACTGTCTAACCATCATTTGCTTTTGGGCTTGTGAGTTTTATTTGTTTGTTTGTTTTGATGATTCTGACTTTATTGTATGCAGTTTTGTTTTGGCATAGCCCTTTTGGGAGGATCAGTGTGAATAAGATCTGACTATTCTGCTGACTGTTCCATTTTCATCTGTCGCAATGTCTTCAACTTGATCCTTGTGCTCTGCAGCTCAGTAGAATGCTATATTTAAATATGTATCTCTATGCCCTTTGACACCTTAGAGTATATTTTACAGCCTCTTTTTTTCTTCAGTACTTCTATCTTTTCAACTAGCTTGTCAGTTCCACCACAGAGACTGTCAGGACCTACACAAAGTACATGTATTTTGTGAATTAATATTTATGAAGACAGGCAGTGGGATGTGATTTTCATGAAAGAGGTTTCATGTTAAATACAAAGTATTTTTGCATTAAATTGTCCATCAACAAAGGACTAAATCGTCGAGGAATGACCTTAACTTGTTCATCTATGCCATCAATCTTAATTCAGAAACCCAGCAATACCCTCATACAGGATAATAATGTAGTTAACCTCACACATAAATCTTCAGTGTGAAAATTAAGCATATAGGCTGAATGATATTTTAGCTCTTGGTTTCTATTCCATAGCATTTTGTTAGGCTAATAAGAAGAAACAGAGGAATAGGCTTGTAAATTCAGGGAGTGTCATCCTAAGTCCTTGCTTGAAGCCAAATCAAGGCCAAAAACACTGTGACAGAAATACGTCACATTATTAGCTTGATTTTGCAGAAATCTGAGTACCAGTTTAGTGAAGGCTCATTGTCTGCTCCTGTGCTGTAGAGAGAAAAGGGACCTAGAAGCAAACGGACCTCCTAAAAACAGTGTATAAATGTTGCAGGGGTGTAACATTGTGCTTCTAGCCTGTAATAATGAGATTGTTGCTTGTAGAGCACCTCCTGAAATACACATTACTGCTTCTCAACACTCAGCCCACCAAGGGCACTGTGAAAGATAAAGCACAGCTGTGCACCATGGATGTGCACATCACTGCATGCATAAACGCTGTCAGCTTAAGGACTTTTGCTTCCTCACTGATTTATTCAGGGTTATGCCAGTAAAACAGAACTTCATTAGTAGAAATCAAGGTGCTGTCCTATTCTGTTATGATTTACAGTTTATATTCAGACACGCTAGCAAGACGCAAAAATAGCTTTAAATCATATCTATTTTCCATCCTTAGATCTTGTCAGGAACCACTGTGGACTTTTTACCATAATTACAAGTTAAAATAAGTTTAAAAATTTGCCTTAAAACTAGCAGACAATGGTCTTTTCTGAAGGGTTGCATCCCTGCCTATGGTAGGGAGTTGGAACTAGATGATTTTAAGGTCCTTTCCAGCTCTAACCATTCTATGATTCTATAACAGGCAAGGACTGGTAGAATGCAATTGGAGTATACCCACACAGAACAATGTCATAAGGGCTACTGTCCTGAGAAGATTCCCTTCCATCCGAAGCATGTCTGGATAATCTTTCTCTACTGCCAGTATTTATTCAGTGATTTCCATTTCCATGTCTGTGTCTTTTTATCTTGTCCAAAAGGATCTGTCCATCCTTTATGATCATACTCAGAAACCACTCCAGAAGTGGTGTTTTATAAATACAGGCATGCTATTTTCATGTCTGTATATTGTTGCAGCTATTTCTTTCATCTACCTTTCCTTTTCAGTAGACTCTGAGGTGTTTAACTTATGAAGTCTGAATGAGTTAGTTACAGAGCACTGGACAAACATTAGCTACAGAGTGACTCTAAGCTGATGTCTAGAGTAATTGCTTTTCACAGCAGAAACGCTACGCTTTCTCTTTTCATCCCAGAAAGAGTAGCATCCTTCCTTCTCCAGCTGAGCCAGTAAAATCAATACAATCATAATTTCATTGATTGCCATGTTCTTGTGATAGTGAAAGGCTGCTTACTGTGAAACAGGAGAAGAATATGATCATCAATGACCAGAACTCCTTAAGTTTTAGACTCATACCCTGTTTTCCTGAAGTAAATACCAACACATATACTATTTACCTCATTCAATACAAGTTATATTAGATTCTACAAAGAGTTTGGGCTCCACCTGCAAATGCAGCTGATTGTGCTTTCCTGCATAGATCTGATAACTCCTACTTTCTGACAGGAGATTTAATCAGTGAAAATAAATTACTCAGGAATTAGTTTCACAGGAAAAGCTGGCTCAAAGATGGATCAATTTTATTGTTTCAGAAAGTTCATAAGTGTATCATTTTTCCCCAACAGGCACATATCTCAGAGAGATATTAACTGTAATGGAGCAGGTTAAATTATTCATATCTTTATAAGATGGGCAGGCTTCTCACTATGCGAAATTGGTAAAATAGGTGAGCTGTGAAATCTATGGAGGGTCATCTATCATAATGTACGAGGTAACCTTCACGTACACGCCCAAATGTCTTTGATTAAAGGCTTTCCTTCCATAACTTGTGATAAATGTTGGAATATTAATATTCATAATCTGGTTATCAAAGACAGAGAACGTTCCAAAACAGGAATTGGGCAGAAGAGAGAAAACTTTAAGCTTTCAGGAAGAAAAACCACATTAAAAATTGCCCACAAGAAAGAAGAAAAAGAGATATAGCTATGCCATTATGAGAGGGTGTCGTGGTTTAAGCCCAGCCGGTAAAAAGTTGCGTAGGAAAAGGAAATATATTCCAATACTACTAAATTAAGCAAAGAATGGAAGAGGAAAATAGCTTTAGTAGTTAAATCTGGGGAGTTCCAGAAGCCCATAATATAAATAGGGACCCAGTCTGTTAAAAAAAGATATCTGCTACAACTATGACATTCCTTCCCTCTGATTTTGTGTAGCAAGTGTCTGTAGCATTAATTAGCGCAACAACATGTTCTTTGCCAAAGATTCATACTCTTTTAAAGAGGGCCCTCTAGGCATATCTGGAAAAGTTCTACAAGTTGATTGCTGATTTCTCTTTTTATTCCAGAAATAGAGGTAACCTGAGTGCTGACAATCATTGTATTTGGAAAGTGAATTGATTTAGCTAAACAGAAAAGAGAATGAGAGAGATTGAGACTGCAGGAAAACAATGTATTGGATCCTGAAATGATGCTAAAATAAGTGTCAGCAAGACTTATAGTCCATTCCTTTGCTCAAACATCTGTGTGCTGCTTTGTATTTTTAATAAAAAACAGAGAATAAATATTGATACAAATGCCCCTATTTTAATGTGAATTTAAATTTCAGAAGCAGACAGAAGAATTAACTACTTACTGTATTCTATTCTTATGTTCATAACTTAAAAGGTTTCTGTTACTCAGAAAAGAAATTATCAGAAAGAATAACATGGAATATAGATGATCAATTACTCATCAAACCCAAGGAATAAGTATTCCTCAGGATACAAACTCCTTGTCTATGCTGTTCAGCTTTTGCGTCTTGGAAAGTGAAAGAGTTGTCAAAACTTTGAACTGGTTTGGGTTGGTTTTTTTTTTTCCAAAGAGTAAATTAAAAAAAAAGCAGCAAAAATCTTGCAAGATAAAGCCAATATGAACATTTTGTGCAATAAAATTTATAGAGTCATAGACTAGACCTTATAGCAGCCTTCCAGTATCTGAAGGGGGCCTACAAGGATGCTGGGGAGGGACTCTTCATTAGGGACTGTAGTGGTAGGACAAGGGGTGATGGGTTTAAACTTAAACAGGGGAACTTTAGGTTAGATATCAGGAAGAAGTTCTTCACAGTGAGGGTGGTGAGGCACTGGAATAGTTTGCCCAAGGAAATTGTGAATGCTCCAACCCTGGAGGCGTTTAAGGCCAGGCTGGACAGAGCCTTGGGTGTGTGGTGTCCCTGCTCATGGCAGGGGGGCTGGAACCAGATGATCTTAAGGTCCTTTCCAACCCTAACTATTCTATGATTCTATGATTCTATCATTCATAGAACAGTTTGGGTTGGAAGGGACCTTAAACATCATCCAGTTCCAGCCCCCTGCCATGGCATTGTTCTTTAGCAGAACTCGCAGATAATACATAAAACCCCACTGAACCATACACAGGAAAGGTTGACTAGCTAGTGCCTGTAAAACCTTCATCTACACCCTTAAGTGTGGCTCATGTCCTGCTCTGTTAAATCAACAAGGTCACAGAGATAACCTAATAGTGGCAGAAGCTGTTTGCACCCTCATGTAAAATGCTTTGATATCATTCCAAGCGGCTGTGATAAAAGCTGAAACAACTGGGATCATCTCAGCTGTTTACTCCCCAAAAATCAGAATCCATCCTTTCTCCATTGAAACATATATTTTTTTTCTTTATGGGCAGTACTTCTTCATTGTCTTTTTAGCTCTTTGCCTCCTCTTCAGTCCCTTTTGAATCACTGCAGCTCTCCCAGCTGTGCAAAACATATTGCTATTCCATCAGCTACATTTGGCTTTACAGTTCTCTTCTCCTGTGGCTTCCAGAAATCTGAGCTTTCACATCAAATTCATGCCAAAATCAGAGGGGACCTGTTTTGCTAAGGTCTCATGCAGACCCTAATGGCACTAATGAAAAGGTTTAATTTGATTTTGACAGGTATTATATTGCATCTCCTACTTATCCATAGAGACATCTCATATTCCTCTTCTGGCAGATGGTGGCTCAACAAACAGTCTCAGCAATACTACTCTTGAAATAGCAGGGAAACAAGTTCCAAAATTTGGGAGTTATTCCTTCAAAATAAACTCTTGACTGATTCTTTCTAGTACCAATTCTAACTGCTGTCTTACACAATTCATTGAATTTCTCTTTTCTTGTCATTATAGTGGCCTTTTCAGATTCTGCTCATTATGTATTTGTTGTTTAGAAGATAACACTTTAACCTTTCCTTTTCCTCATTTCTAACAGTTCAGTCATGCTTATCCAGTGCAAACTTGATTTAATTTCTTAGCAAGGACTACCAGGAAATTGAGGAGGTGCCCTTCATTAGTGTCTCTTGTAATTATGCTTCTAACTCTGCTTTCTAAAACAGCTTTTGGATGCTGGGAGTATTTCAAATATGCTCAATGTTTCGTTATCTGATATGCTCTTAAAACTGCTGAAACAGATAACCTACCATAACTTGGAGACTACTCAGTGTGTGTGTCCAGTCATCTTAAGTAGGAGAAGGTGTGAGGAAATGCATTCAGTGGTGTATCAATTCCAGGATAGATTTGGTTTCTTTGAACTTTGTGATATTACTGTTAGTGGATAATAATCCATACAGATTCAATCACTTACAATAACAATGCTTAACTCCGTTGCATCCTTCCTAAGGACAGTATATACCTGGTTACATAGGCAGAGTCAGTGTACCAATGTTCTAGTATATAAATATGTATACTATATATAAAATACAGCTAATATGGCACTTCAGCTGATAGATTGACTATTTTTGTGGTGTATGAGGGAGACCTTAGTATTTTTCTTAAGTTGGCACAAGTTTCCAATATATTGAGTTCTTTATCTTTCTTTTCTGTGTTTTCATGTTGAATAAAACTCCTTGGAAAAGGTGTCTTTTCCCCCTCGGTGAGCAAATCCAACTTAGGATCCTGAGTATATAAGGGGAGAAATTCCTGAAAACTATATGGATATATACAGAGAAAGCAAGTATTAGTAGCAAAACCTCTTTGCTTTATGGAAGACTTCGTTGCTGGCCAGAGGAATTCAAGCTACAGAAACAGGAGAAGAAAAAACCCACAACAGAAAGAAAATCTGACCTGTTGAACTTCTTTCTCCTGGACTGATGTAGAGTCTTGGTCAGTGTCATGAAGGTCCTGATGAACACTGTAAGTCTGGCATGTCTCAAGTCTCAATTTGGCCATGATACAGATTAGATCATGGTAAATATTTCTATTCTCAAATGAATGGTCTTTGCTCTCTAGATCTATACAGTCTGGTCTGACTCTAAAAATGAGGGAGGAGGAAAGGGGTGGTCAGCCCTCACATTTCTCTTGAAACAATCATCAAAACTGCCATTTATTTATCTTCCTTTATGATACTTTCTGTAATGGTAAATCTCCTACCATCAGAACTGGACTGAGAACTTTGTTATATTTTGCCCTGAGATTAATTCATTAGATTAATAGCACTGATAAAAAATAGCAGCTCCTTAACCTGCTAACTCCAGGCTTAGTACAAAATCCAGCTCCACAAGCAAACCTGAATGTTGGTGGCTAATGGCATATACTAAATGCACAGTACAGCTGTGAGTATACAGGTAGTATCTGTTGGGATTTTCTAAGACTCTCTTTGCAACTGCTTCAGCAATCATAGAATCATAGGATGGTTTGGGTTGGAAAGGACCTTAAGATCATCTAGTAGCAACCCTCCTGCCATGGGCAGGCATGCATCACACTACACCATGTCTCCCAAGGCTCTGTCCAACCTGGTCTTAAATGAGTAGTATTGTTTGGCTTACCTCTTCTACCTCTGACTCAAACTCTCTGACATCAGGAAACTGTGGGTTAAGAGTAGACTGACTTAGGTATATCCCAGTGTTTTCTGCAGGGGCTATTCCTTAGCGTATCTGATTCAATATTCCCTGCATCTTTAAGATGCATCTCAAACTTGAATCTCTGACATGCCCTGAGAGCACTCTAACCCACAGCTGTAAACTCAATTGTGGATAACTTTATTTCATTCCAAAACAGTGAGTACTTAATTTTACAAAATCCCACAGCTATGTCAGGTTTAGTCCCCTGCAAAGATTACCTATAGCCTTCTGAGAGCACTTTCCTGGGAGGCAAAGAATGTGCTTTAGACCTTATTTTTACATATATTAGAGGAAGACCTTCTCTTACTCCTCAAAGAGGTGTTTTAACAAGTATGCTATATAAACAAAGGCAAAGGATCTGATGCCCTTTTACAGTAATTAATGAGTAAACTGCACAGAAAATATTACCTAAGTGTTCACAATCGTGAATTCAGGGAATTATGGAATTTGCATCTTACAGATAAGCTCATGTCAACCCTACAAATCACCTAACTCAAGCATCAATCCTCAGCTCTTCATTGCACTTCTGAGTATGTCATCTCCCTCTTTACCTCAGACTTCCCCATCCTTAAACAGGATCTTACTGTCTTTCCTAAGTGCAATAGGATCCAGAATTACATTTTCCTGTCTCCTACCCTATCATTCTCCATCCTCCTTGCTATGTACCTCCTCTCCGATTATACTATTTCCATCAAGCATCAGTTACAACCTTCTACCCATTACAATCACACAGAGTGAGAGACATGATCAGCTCATGTGCTTTAGCTGGTGATTTAGCTGCATATATTGTCAATTCATTTGTCTCTGTGAGTGAATATGAGGCTTGGCAAATCAAGTACGTATTTAAAAATGCTTTTTTTACTCCACAAGGCAAGTGAATAAGACAACCTGACCTGATTATAGCCAAAAAGACACTACCATGTGGCTTGTAACACAGTAGTACACTTTAATCTCAAAAGAGGTGTCTATGATTAATTCCTCCCCTCCACCCTGGTCTTTCCCTCTTCTTCCACTGGAGGCCTGTTAAATCTTTTAGCCAAGTCTCAAGCTCCTGTGCTGATTCCTATCACATGGACCTACTTGTTTCACCATGTGCACATCCTTCAGCAAGAATCTGCTGAAACGCTGTTCTTCCTGCTGCCTTCGGACTGCTTGGAAATCTTCAGGAAGAACATTCCTGTCTGCCTGGTTACCAGAAGATGCCTCCCTTATTTCCTGTTTATTTGCTCCTCCAGCACAAAGTGAAACTTCTGCCACAGCAGGTCATAAATACCTTCTGCAATTTGAAAAGGATTGTGGAAAGAGAATTTTCACAGCAAGCTCTCCTGAGTGTGCTCTGACACTTCAAAATCCAATGGGGAATGCAGGTGTCTGAAACACGCAAAAATCCCAGTTCAATAACTAGAGACAAATCTGGATGTCTTCCTTGCTCTGAGAAGTCTGAGAAGTACAGTTCAATCTAACTATGATTTTCATCTCTTGGGTCGCCTCAGCTTTTTCAGCTTTTACTTAACAGTACACAGTTTGCCCACATTTACAGACATCTCTGGCTTTGGGTCAGCAAGCCTCTGTTAAGAGGTGATTGAATTCGTATTCATCACAGACACCAATTAAGTAAAAGCAAAGCATGATAAAAGACAAAGAGCAAAATACTAGGATGGAAGCAACAGAAACAGAAATAATGCGAATAACGTGTTCAGTCCCTCAAGTTCCTCTTGCCTGCAGCTATGCCTCATCTCTCTTTTCCTCAGGGACTGTCTTTACATTCCTGTTCTTGGCAAAAACTATACTTATGATTTTATCCTGATGTTAATACGTTAGATTGAATGCCAAGAGCACTACAATGGGATAATATGATATGATATTACTTTTAATCCCAAACAGATTAATTGCAACTACATAGAGAAAAGTACCAAATCAATTATAAATGTTAGAAAACATAAAATACATGGGTTTGGTTTTCCTTTTCTTTTAGCCATCTGATTTCATTTTTCATCTTGCACAGCACAGTTTTTCTGTGTCTGTCTGCTTCTAGTGTTTGTGTATTGCTATTTTTACAGCCAGGAAAATTGCAAACCTCATTTCTTTGCTTGCTTATTAATTTAATCTAAACTAATCAGAAGGAATTCTACTGGAGCATCAGTTCAGGGTTAGGAGTTAAGCTGATCAAAAAGCAGAGCTTCCATCTTTAGAGAAAATACTGTTACCAAAATAAAACATACTTTTTTTTTCCAGAATCCAAACCAACACTTTGAGTTAGAAATGTCCCAAACTTACAGTTTCTCAGTGACCCTGACATTTGAGAGCATTCGTTTAATTGGGTATGTGCAATGGATTTCTAGGGATTTCTACAATACATTCCCACTGCAGACTGGCTTAAAAACTGTGCCCGCATGTATTTTAAGATGAATCTTTTAGACCCAGTTTTTAATTGAGAAAGAGTTCATTAAACCCAAAATGTTTTGAATATATTTCCAAAAAGTTTTTATTTAGGTAGAAAATCTATTATCAGCTCAAAATGATGGAAAACATTACTGGAAATAGGTAGCACATATATATAACTTTTTAAAGAATTCTATAGAATCACAGAATGGTTTGGGTTGGAAAGGACTTTAAGACCATCCAGTTCCAACCCCCTGTCATGAGCAGGGACACCTCACACTAGACTGTGTCACCTAAGACTCCGTGCAGCCTGGCCTTGAACACTGACAGGGATGGAGCATTTACCACTTCTTTGGGCAATCTGTTCCAGTGCCTCAGCACCCTCACAGCCTTATATCTAACATGAAATTCTCCTGTTTAAATTTGAAGCAAATTGTAAACTTCAGTGGTGTTTCCTAATAAATCAGAGATGTTTCATCATAATTATTAAAAAGTGCAATTGAAAAGGTTGAAAAATACTTGCTGAAAAAGCAGGAAGATTTTCAGTTTCTTATTAGGAAAACCAGAGTCTTTTTATGTCAAAACAAAATATTTTCTCGATACCGAATTGTTAATTAAACCAGTTTTCAGTAGAAATATGTCATGCACTGAAAATCCAGTGGGGTTTTTTTAGTTAAAAAAGCAAAACCCAGTCCAGTGACAACTCTGATGACTTGGTTATGAAGTCAATTAAATATTGATTAAATATTGCAAAAGATTTAATGGAAAACAAAATGGGGTAATTTTGACCTTTCCCAAATAGAAACAACTTCAGAATTCTTTTCAGATTTGTCTTCACATATGTTTCTCTGCCTCTAGCAGCCTATAAGAAAAGTGAAAGAATTCAATACACACGTTCTGCACGTTTTTTCCCACAAAAGCCAGTTAAAATCTAAGTGAAATCCAAGCATGAATGTGATGTAAACACCCTTGTCCAGTGAAGGATTTACCTAAAATCAGGGCACCAAAGGTCATTCTCTGTTACCACTGCCTGGGGCTGCACGCACACTGGGTCACAAGATAGAACTGAATTATGCTAAATTCTTGCCGGCAGACCTAACCTATATGTGCACTGCAGCTTACTTGCTGTGGTACTTGCTCAGATAGCTTGTTTATAAAATATTATACTTATATGGCTAGAAAACACCTAATAATAAAACAGAAAACCAAAGATCCAGAAATATCATCCTCATCTGGAATCTTTTGTGATCTAGTCAATACCAGTGGAAAGAGAGAAACTGGATCATCTCCCAGGTGCCAAAGCCATGGTGCTAGGACTCGTCCCTAGTCTGCTGTGTACAGTAACGTCACTGTGTTCATGGTACAGCCAGAGTTGAAATGAAATGTTTCCAGGCAAGTTCTTTCAGTGTGATTATAGGTAATGCTGCAGGCATCAGGACTGCTGATGCACAACCTGAGCCTGTCAAGTGTCATACAGCAATGTGAGATACTGAGATTTCCTCAGACAGGACTGTCAGCTGGGAGGAAGAGGTCCACAAAGACTACATGAAAATGCGGTATAACTTCCCATGGGAAGTTCTAAACAAAAAAAAGGGCTGAGATTTTACATGAACTGGGAATCACAAAAAACCTCAGGTAATTCTAGATACTAAAATTAAATTGAACTGTTTCTGACTTTCTTCTTCCTCCAAAAAGCAGGAGTGGGTCTAGTAAGAATATAAACTCTAGTGACTTGTTCCTATAAAAACTTGTCCAAATGTGTATTACTGCAATAGGGCAGGGTCCTGAAATGAGGGTTTATTTGCCAATAAATAGAGCATTCAGATCAATGCAAAATCTCTGCAACGGGATCTCTTCAATATGTACAAAGCCTCAGTAGAGTCTGCATATAAATCCCAAACTTAAAGGTCTGAGCACGGGAGAACCCTGCAGCTGGAAATCCTCACCAGGACTTCCATGTGATTTCACACCTCTCACTATGGATACTCCTCTATTCGGAAAATCATTATGATCCTGAGTTTCCTCACTGCTATTACTTAGAAACAAAGACGTTAGACATAAAGAAAAGTAAAAATGTGCCACTGGATTTGATTCAGTACCTGTAAAGTAAAGAATAGGATCTGGTTGTGACTAGCGTAAGGATAAGGTGCTGGAGGTGCTTCTGTCACATTGCCATACTGAATAATGAAACACATTCATCAGCACTCCTTGCTTTGGGGAACACAAGGGAAGAATATGCTGACATTTGGAGAACAGCTAGCATTCTCTTCAATATTTTATATATTTGTCAAATAAGTAATTAAGCTATTTTGTAAATGTGCTGTATTAACAATAAAAATACAGTGGCAGAACTCAGGTAATGAGTGTTGTGCATTGCTGGGAATGGGCTGACCTGGTAAGATTTACTACATTGTAAATTAAGTCTCTAGGATTCTCTCAATGTAAAAGCACTGACAGCTCAGTAATTTGTGTCCTAACAGTGAGAAAATGGAACATTAACCTTTAAACTCTCCCTTCACAGACACGCTTTTGCCATGTTTCTCAGGTCATCTAAATATTTCAGCGGTTAGTCACGTTCTATAAGCTCTCTGCAGTTCCTATTGCTTTGCTGGGATGTTAACACCTTTGACTATGTTTTCAGCTAGTGATACATACTTGAATATTTGCTGTGCTTGAATGCAGCTTTAAGTCAGAGGTACTAAACATTTTGAAGAGGAGAGTCATCTTCAAAACAAAGGAGTCTGTTGCTCCTGTGGGCAGGGATTAGAACCAAATAAATGCAGATGCTTCTCTAAATAAAACTGAATTTACTGAAACAAAGTTATAGGTAGAGCAAATGAATCTTACTTGATGTCTGGAAAAAAGTTTGTCTGAATATGATATAGCAGATGGAGGAGGAGAAAAGGGCTCCATGCAAAATAGTTGATTAAAAGACATTCAAAACATGAGATAGGGAACTAAATTAATGAAATATTGCCTGGAGTGTGTGAGATTTTAATATTATTTTAAACAGAAGCATCAAGAAGAGAGCATGCATAAAATTATAATAATTGTATATTAATGTAGAATATAAAATATTTATTAACATTCAGAAAATTAAAATAAGGTTGCATTTAATTAATCTGTTTAACCTCTAAATAACTAATTAATCTTATTAATATAGTCAACATTTGCTGATAGATAACAGAAATTAGGTGCAGTTATTTCCCTTTTCATATTTAGAAACATCTGTGAAGTCATAAGACACACAGAAACTTTAAAAGATTGATTTTTCCCTGTGTTTGCAAATTGATATTTCTAAGATGTTTTTATGAAGAAGACTCTGAGAGCAGCAGTTGCCTTAAGTACAGGAAATGAGCCTAGCTGAAGGACAGCACAGACATAGCAGATTCAGTTTTCATATGGATTTATTACCTTGTTATTTGGGAGGTCTGGAGCCAAAGATATAACTTAGAGCTTATAAAAGCAAATTAGATTTCATACTTTCCTCCATCTGTATATTTAACAGTGATTCTTTACCTATTTTTCTGTCTATATTTTAGTTGTGCTACATTTCCAAATGATGGAAGCCTATGATCTTTCACTCTAGTCCAATCAGAAAACAGACATAAATTAGGGTTTAACAGCCCTAATCATTATATAGATG
>NW_009940381.1:14905-66396 GCF_000696875.1 Nestor notabilis | reverse complement strand
GCTGCTGTTTGGTAGTGATTAAAAAAAAACCCAAAACCACAAAAAACAAAAACCTCAATTAAAAATCTTGTTAGCTCAGGAATTTAAAAATTAGCCATAAAACGTAGTGAGTTTTTAAGCAGTATATCATAGCTCAGTTTAATGAGATGCCGTAAATACGTATGTGCCCTGTAAAGACAGCTACCCAGTGATTACCTTTTTCAGAGAAACTGTTGAATCTAAGTATGATTTGAAAAGTAAAAACAGTATCAGGCTTTAAATGTATTTTTACACACCAGTCAGAAGCTTCATCCCAGTTTGCCGTTCACGGAGCCATTATAGGAAAAGGACCACCTTGGTAAGAGACTTCAAACTAAAGCATTTTCATAATTTTTTTAACATTTTCTTTTTTCCCCTCCCCAAAAATGGTGATTTGGCAAAGCAGAGGGAGGATGAAAAATTTCACAATTCAAAGTACTTTGTAATTATTCTGGTCTTACAATTATCCCTAAAAATGTTGGTGTTCGTTGCATGCCTTGTTCAAAAAGCCCTTGTTAAAGTTTGGATACTTCTTTGTATTCTGGGGAAGTAAAGAAAGAAGTAAGTTCTCTTAGATGAAATCCAAAATGAATGCCCAAAATTGCCATCTACTATGATTTAAATACACCCAGTCATTTCATCATCCCCAGTGGTGTAAGTAAGGTCCTACTTTACTCTGAATAGAATTAATTCCCACACAGCCTGGGAAGTGATCTTTGAATATACTGTGCCAGATGCAAAAGCAAAAGGCAGATTGTTGTTGGGTCCCCTAAGAATCAGAGGCTAGGGAAATATTCATGTTCCATCAAAATGTTTTTCTTCTGGTGCAAAAGAAAAGTTACTGCAAGATTAAGCACTTGATATAGCAACCCTTTCAATGCAAACAAAACTTGAAGCAAGTAATATTATCACTGACTTCAGTGGAATTGTTAGTTGCCTGAATTATTCTATGAGTTTATATGCTTTTTTGGAGCAACATGTTGGAAAATCTGACATCTCTCTGTGCACGAAGAAAACCTGGGTTAGATAATATGCTCATGTTCTATTCAAAATACAGCCATTAAGATATTTCAATTGAATATGATCAGTCAGCTCTGATTTAAACCTCAGCATTTGTAAAGTTTTTATTATAATTCAGTATGTGAAACTTATATACAAGTTTTCTTAAAGATGCAGTGCTCATTGGCAGTATGTGTCCAAAACCATATAATGTGCTTTTCTGCTTGTGTAAATACGCCAGAAGCTACACCAGTAATTTTGATTAAACAAAGAAATTGTCCCATTATTGATCTCTCATGTAATCAAAACAAAGTGGAACCTCTCTCACATCAGCAAATCTGTTCTGCTTTCTCCAGTGAGGGAGTATTTTCTGCATATCTAAAATCATATCAGTTCAAAGATGAAACTCAGGCAGCTATAGCAAGGCCTAAAGAATCAAAGAGGAAAGATGCTTCTCAGAAAAGTCCACCTGTTATCAGTCTAGAAGAGGACTTGTAATTTGTGAAGAACATCAGAGTGCTGTCTGAAAGGGGACTGCTTATGCTCATCTCCTCCCTGTTTCTGAACACTTCACTTTCATCTGAGAAGCAATTACTAACGGGATGTGGTCCACTCTTAAACAGCAGTGATGCAGCTAGTTATTGACAGCAAAAAACAAAGACTTATTTGTTAAGTCATTTGCTATCCAGCAGCAATGGTGAGGAAACACAAACCTGTAGGACAAAGCAACTATCTATGGCTTTTAGTGGGAAATAAAAAAGCAGCAATGATAAGACAGGTTCTGAGTGAATACCAAAAGTATTTAAACATGCAGTGAAAACTCCTTAACGTGGGATTGCAGCTGTGTGATGCCAACCAAGTTTCCCAAGAGAGAGATCAAAAGGAGAACACATACTTTGAGGCAGTGGACTGAGATGGGCCATCACACTGGCAGTGGCTGGAGATGAGTCTCTTACAGACACTCATACACTGCAGTTGTTTTCTGTCTTCCAGTCTTAATCTAAGAGCTGGAATGAACTGTTTTGAAAGGAATTTATTAAAACCTGTAGGAAAAGACTAAGGTGAAGACAAGGGGAATGAGCAGAACAAGGAGAGCATTTTAAAACTCCTCTTTGCGTGCAATGTTCCTGTGGTTAAACTAACTTGTTTATAAGAGTATTTTTTCAAATCACCTTAGTCAGCAACTTCCACATCCTCCTATAAGCAGTTTTTTTTCAATGCACATACTCAGAAATGCCTAATATAATTGGGTTCATTGGTTTAACAGAGGGAAATGAAACACATCCCAGCTACCCAGACACTTAAGCCCAGCTATCCAATCGAAGTATTTATGGCTACCCAACTGCAGCCAGAGAAGGGGTTATTATAATAAAGGTTTTTAACAAAGAGAAGCATTTAATAGGGTCTAAAGCTATAACCAGAGCTACAGCCACTGTGCCATATCCCTTCCCTCAGGTATATAGGCTTCATTAAAATCACTGGTCCTGATTTAAGTGGAACAAGGATTTCTTGGCATTTAAATGTAAGACATACTGCCCCGAACAGATTTTTCTGTGCACCTCTTAAATGCTGCACAACTATAAACTTTTGAAAATCCTAGTACCCTCCTGCCCATAAACAAGTAGTGATATAAACTTGCTCCTGTTGTATCATAGAATGGTTTGGGCTGGAAAGGACCTTAAGACCATCTACTTCCAACCCCCTGCCACGGGCAGGGGCATCTTCCACTAGATCAGGGTGCTCCAAGCCCTGTCCAGCCTGGACTTGAACACTGGTGGGATGAGGCAGCCACAGCTTCTTGGGGCAACCAGCGCCAGTGCCTCACCACTCTCACAGTAAAGAATTTCTTTCTTTCTTTCTATCCTTGGATCTACACCAGCCATTCTGGTACCAAAGTGCCGACTGAGTGGAGCCAATAAAAACATTGTGTAATAGTAAGATATTTCATATTTACTGCTTTCACGCTAGTATAATTTCCCTGACATTAATGTAATTAGCTCTGATTTACTATGGTAAAAGCATACAGAATTGCTTGGAACAGACAGCTAGGTAGTTTCCAACTTATGACACAATCCTTTCAAATTAAGCAAAAAGCAAATGAAGTCTTTCCTTACTCATTTTAGACTGTATTCTTTAATGGCACCTTATAAATATTTATGAAGTTCATTAACAGACATATAATACTTGAGCTTTAATTGTTTAAGGATATTAAAACTTCATTTTAATAGAGGTAATACAATTTCTGAATTTTTAGCATATCAGCTCCAGACATTGCCTTTTCAAAACTTAATGGCAATGATGGGCTTTCCATCACTAGGTCAAAGGCCTTAGCAAATGCAATTTTCCAGACCCATCTAAAATATCATTAATTCTGTTCCTTGCATATAAAATGAGCTGACTTATCAGAATCACAGTTTATTTAACATACGACAAACCTTTTAGACTCTCATCTACTATTTATCAATTAAACTTCTCAAGTTGACAAACCCAATTAAACTGGATTATGAAGTTGTATTAGGAAACTACATTGAAAATCACAAATGAGACGAATATTCCATCATACTAACAGTTTCATTAAACACTGCTAAACACCAAAGTGTTTTATCACTTTGATTAGGGAACTTATTCTGCTGAATTCCAACCCAAAAGCCATTTTGCCATCCTCTTTCCTTTCATATTTACAGAACTCTGCTGCCTAGTTTACCTGCAGGTACTGCTCTTCAAAGTCAGTGGATTCTCTTGAATTCTACATAGGACAATAGGTCTAATGTGGATTATTTCTTCAGCTGGAGTAGGTGGAAGAAATTTTGACAAGATTGCTGTCTTTCATTTCTGCCAGCAGCTGAGGAAATACATTTACTGACTACGTTGGCAAACCTTTATTGCACCTGGTTTAAAGAGTTTTAGAGGTGCTGTTACTTCAAAGCATTGTTTCCGCAATACTAAACCAAAATATAGTTCTTTATGTCCTTGTTTTTTTTTTCTTTTGAAGTGCAAAAAGGAAAAATTCAGCAAACTCTTGTTTCAGTCAAATTTCAGTGAAGAAACCCTCCCAAAGGGATTCCCTTGTCCCTAAAAGAACAACAGACATGTTTATAGCATGACATTCCAGCTGTGTCCCACCATTCTGCAGCTTTCTGCAGAAGGTGGGAGCATACACCTGCTACAATAGTCAAATTTTAAAAACCAGTTTGTACTGCTACTGGAGAGTATAACCCATGCTTCTTACTAGGGTAGATCCTTCCATGTCCTTAGTGGCATTTTTTTCTGATAAATTGTTATTGAAATAAACTATATCTTCTTAGAACCTTTTAAGAGCTGCATGACTTAAAGTTAACAGATGTGTTACTCATTAAGTAAGAGACAGCCATTAAAATAATTTTAGTAAACTAAGTGTCTGACTAGGTGGAGGAGACAGAGAAAACTCACGAGCAGCCAGCATAGTCTGGCAGAGAGCAGTGCTATGGAGAAGGCTTCAGTGGAATTAAATGGACTGAAAATTATGCAGTAGTTACTTTTAAGATCATAAAAATATTGATTAGAAAGGATCCCTAGAGATCATCTATTCTAACCTCCCACTAGAAACAGGTCTCTTGCAAAGAACAGATGATGTCACCACAGTTTTGTCAACTCATGAATGGGAGATCAAACAACCTTTCTAGGGAGTTTTGTTGTGCTACCACACTGCTTCACTAGTGAAAAGGTTTTTCCCAACATGTCCATTCTGAACCTCTAAATCTGCACATTAGTGCCATTCCCCTGTGCTGTACCATCCACCACCAAAGAGTGGTGGACTCTTTGCCTTTGTTTGACTTCCTGTCGAACAGATGAAGGTTGTTCTTCAACATTATGAAGTCCCTTTTTCAGGTTAAACACTTGCTCTAGGTCCCTGACCATCCTTTAGCCCTCAATTGCAACAGGTTGCCCAGAGAAGCTGTGGTTGCCCCATCCCTGGCAGTGTTCAAGGCCAGGTTGGACACAGGGGCTTGGGGCAACCTGCTCTAGTGGAAGGTGCCCCTGCCTGTGGCAAGGGGGGGGGGTCAGATGAGCTTTACGGTCCCCTCCAATACCAACTGTTCTGTGATTCTATGATTCTATAAATTGCACCCTTCCTAGTTTCTTAACATCCTTTTTGAATTGGCCTCAGTATTTCACATGTAGCCTCACCAGTGTCAGATGGTGAGGGATAACAACTCTCAGTCTTCTTGCTCTTCTCCTAGCATAGACACACCTGCAGTTTGTGATATTTACAATGAGAGCACACTGGTGGATCATGCTCAGCTTGATGGCCACCATAAACCCCATGTCTTCTTCAGGAGGGATGCTCCCATTCTATACCGATGCACAGGCTTATGCCACCACACATGCAAAACGTGTTGGTTGAATTTCACCAGGTTTACATTGTGCCAGTCCCTAAGACACCTCTGAATTGAATCTCAGCTATGTGGCAATTATTCCTCCTCCTTTAGTATTACCCACACATTTATAGAGGGTACAGTATGTTTTTGTAAGTATGACTTTCCAAATATGCTGCATTACATGGTTCTGTCCTGCATAGCATTTACCCTTGTCACTATCTTGCAGTCAGAATCCAAGTTACATCTGCCAGGATGATCACAGCTGAGTCAAGATTCCTCCCTCAATTCCAGCCCCTAGGCATAATAAATATTAAGCCCAAGAAGTGACAGCACTGAGTGACAGTTTTGGAATATTTTGTTAAGATTTTTTAGTATGAAAGGTAGATACTGCAAAATTAAAAGTGGAGCTAAAAGTTTCGAGGAATTCTTTCAGTTTCTTCATATAATTAATTTAAAATGTAATAAAACCTTAAAAAAATCTAAGATCTCTGTTTCAGTGTCTTCTAGATTAAATAATTTTATTTTCAATTTAAAGCTATGTTTTAATTTAGAAACTGACAAAATGAAGATAATATAGAAGTGTATGTTTAGGTGAAAATCTATGTCTTGCTCTTTTTAAGGGAAAACTATTTTCCTCCAACTGGTGAACCCACTACTGATAGAGATGCAGTCATGATCCAAAACTGAAAGCCTATCAAGGTGCATCTCAAGGTTCCAGGAGATGTCTAAGACTCACAAAAGTCTTTTATAACCATGGTAGTATCCTTCGGTGTTTCTTGTTTCATCACACTGTGAGTCCAATTTTTGTTTGTCTGAATATGAGTAAATTCAGGTTAACAATGTAATGGCAAATTTTTTCTCTAAATTGCAACAGCCCTTCTCAAATTCATAGTAGATTTCTAGTATGATTTTAGTGATCCCATACAGATTTGTGTATTTATTTCTATTTCACATGTGCTTGCACAAGGATGTCAGGGCAACTAAACCTCAGGAAGGCATGTGAACAAGAATCTTCAAGGACAATTCCAGGCGCAAAAGAGAAAGCAGTTACTGACTTGTAGACATGGGAACTAAGCCCTGTGCCAGTGGCCAAGGCTTCACAGATACCCAGTTTTGTTTCTCAGTATAGCCTCTATTTGTTGGGACACAAAACTGCCTATTTTGAAACTAGGTGAATCTCATCCTACTTCTAGATGGCATTATAGCAGCCTTGCTTTCTGTACTGAAGGGCTAGTCTAATTCAGAGTGAAGTTTGGCTGACAAATAAGAAATAAAACAAGACAGATGCAGTCCTGAAAAATAACAATGATAATTACTTTAATGGAGCAATTCCTAAAAAAAAATAAGTATTCAGTGGTTACTAAAACAGAGCAACTCCAGGGAATATATTCAGTGGTTGTATTCAGTTGAACTGTTAGGATTTGTCTGCATTTGGAAGTTTATCAAAATAACTAGTCAAGAATAATTACCATGCTAAGCTTTCTAATTCAGCTTTAAAGTGTCTTTTTCCTACTCAATATAACCTATGCTGGAGCTATGCTTGAAGAGCTGTTTTGGAAGAATTCTGAACTGAGGGGAACAGTTATAGGACATTTTAGTCTTCATTTTGTCTTGATTTCTTGTAATGATGTTCAGAAGCCTCAGCAAATTAACACTGAGGAGTGACAGAATTTCTCAGTTGAAATTAAGTCCTGCATATCAAGAAGAGATCCCATTATATCTGACACAGCAGTAGAAGTCTAAAGAAAAGGGGATGAACATAGAGGATCCAGGAAATCAGCAAAATTAGGGCTCTTCATTAGGGACTGTAGTGATAGAACAAGGGGTAACAGGTTCAGACTTAAACAGGGGAAGTTTAGGTTAGATAAAAGGAAGAAGTTCTTTACAGTGAGGGTGGTGAGGCACTGGAATGGGTTGGCCAAGGAAGTTGTGAATGCTCCAACCCTGGCAGTGTTCAAGGCCAGGTTGGACAGAGTCTTGGGTGACGTGGTTTAGTGTGAGGTGTCCCTGCCCATGGCAGAGGGGTTGGAACTAGATGATCTTAAGGTCCTTTCCAACCAAAACCATTCTATGATTCTGTGAAAATAATTCGCTACCTCTTTGGACATAAGTCTGTATCACTCCTACGTATGTTCATGCTGGAGAACACCAGGGCAGATTCACCCTGTCCCTTGTCCTTGAGAACTCCAGGGGTTCTTTGATGGTTGCTCTGGCTGGAGACTGGTGCATAAGAAACACCATGGAGAAGGCAAGAGCAGAACAGGAGAGCCAAAACACTGAGAAAGGTCCTACAGTTAATTTAAAAGGCACCCAGATGCTATTTCAGGAAAGCATAAGGAATAGCATTATTCTGTAAATATTTTTTAGTGCCCTGCCACTGTTGTTATTTTTATTAACACTTTTTATGGTTGGGGGGGGTTTTATAAACTAGAGAAGGGGTGGAGTAAATGAAATTTATGTGGCTCACTACATCAGTTCAGGTCAATAACACATGCTATTGTTATTAAATCATGTCCTGTCAAAACACACCACATACTGTAATACACAGATTTGAGTTTGATGCTTTGGAAGAAACTAATTGATCTAGTTTTACAATGCAAACAATGTGAAGTCTGGATGTATGTGTCATTTTTTATGGATAATCACTGGACTACGTAGAGCTGCAGGAGTCTGAATGTATGAAATCCATTTTGGAAAGATCAATGGTGCTAAGAAAAAGCCAAGCAAGGGCTGCCACTTTCTTCTTACAGTCCGTTAAAGCTCTGAAATAAGAAGCAACCCGTTTCCTTGTTATTCTACATGTTTTCCTCTTTCCCTCAGGAAAATCAAGCCCTGATAAATAGCCAGAGTGAGAAATTAAGTTCACTAGGAGCTATGGTACTAATTTCCAGCAGCAGGAACTATGCTAAATAGCCCTAACACCAAAATGCTGTCCAATCTGCAAACTTGATTTAAGTGCCGGCAGCTTGGTTAGTTCCAAAACATATTGCACTACTGCACTGCTACATCTTTAACACTTTATAAATAAGCCTTGGCTGCTGTTTCTTGTTTTTTCCTTAGCTAGTGCAATGAAAGTATGCAGTAACAATTCCAACAATGCAAAAGAAGTATTCTCAGCTAATATAAATCAGTGTTATTTCACAAAAGGCAATGTACTGAAGCTAGTTTATGGCTCCTGGAGATGCAGATCAAAACAGTATTAGCGTGAAACCTGCTGCATGTAGCTCTTTGGCATTATTTGTGAAGTACTTAATCCACAAAAACTTCTTTTCTGGTTGTTAATCACAAGATGCTTGTTATCTTGACCTGCCAATAGAGCAGTTGAAGAAAGACTGCAATCCTAGTACAAAATTGTCTCATTTTTTCCTACTGTTTATTGTTTTATTTTGCTTTACAGTAATGAAGTGAATTCAAACAATCCTTACTTTAATATTGTATGAATACAGAAAGCTACCTGGGAAATCCTGCAGCCCACTGAAGTTCTGAAGTTATAAACAACCATTCTTTATATATTTAGAGATGCATGACTATAGATATTTGATTTATCACCACCAGTTTCGACCACTATGACATTCACTCCCAGATACACAACTAAGTTCAAATTTTCCCTTTTTAAAAAATCTAGCTCATCTTGGGAATGGTATCAGAAAGTTCTTATCATTCATGGACTTATCTCTGTTTATAAAATGCCAGATCACCACAAGCTGTAATGAAGATTATAGAATCTGTTTGAAAAATGATTGAAAGAAATAATTTTGTAGACCACATAGCTAACATAATTCCGTAAGCCCTCAAATTTCAGTACCATTGCAAGAAATTGTATTTTGTAGGACTTCCTACTGCTAATAATCACTGCCAGGCAGATATGTTGTCAAATGCTGAAAAGAGACATTTGTTCTCTGGCTGCTAAGTGAAGACATTGCCTTATCGAGTGCCAACACCTTTCATCTTTCTCCCATGATACTGGAGTAGTTGGATTATGTGAAAATTTCTTCCTTCTAAATGGGCTGTTCCTTTCATATAAGTGTCTGAGGGTTCTACCATAATAATGAAGATAAACTGAAGATACTATGGTGTAACAAGGTCTTACAGAAAGACACTCAATTAACTTGAAAATAATACTAAATGAACAGAATCTGTTCTCTTAGATCCTTTTTCTCTTTACTACTATTTTTATCCCTTCCTGGCATGTCTTCGTTTCAGAGCTAATATAAAATTATATATTAAAGGCATAATATAAGTCTCACATTTTGGCTATTATATAATATTAGATAACTTTTAACAGGTCACAAATTATTATTGAAATAAAAACTTGTCAATTTTTACAGAGGTTTTTCTTCCTTCCATATATTTGTAACTCAAATTAAGGACTGGCTTTCAGCACTTGAATTAGGATTACAGAAATTATTTCCCAGCTCATTCATCTTGCCTGAAATTTTATGACAAATTTTGGCAACAGATACCAGAGTGAACCACAGTTTCACTTAGAGTCTATATAGTATAGCTTGTGCAAAACTGTAGCAGAATTTTTACTCATTGAACAACATGCCATAATGTCACTGAGCCACCTCTATCAGTAAAGCACTGTCTCAACTTTGCCAATAGGGAACAGAAGCAGAGTAACTGATTATTTGTTTAAAGACAATGGTGCAAGTCAATGGTGAAATAGAGAAGGAAGTCAATATTCATCCCAGAGTCAATTCACATGCACCTGCAGCCTACAAATGAATTTTGCAAGTCCATTAACTAAACCAAAATTTTCTATCTGACAAACACACTCCTGAGAAATGGAAAATATTTCTCCTCTGCCAAATTAGACTGAAGAATGATAAGAAGCCAAAAGAAAGCTGGATTACATTCACTTTGGAATCACAAGTTTCTTGGGTTTGACTAGACTCAACATTGGATACTGCAATGTGGTGTGTAAAAAACATATCAGCATGGTAACTGTGACATTGTCTAAGACTGGAGGCTTAGCGAAACCTTACAACTTCCACGTTTTCTTCTTGTTCTTTTCTATTTTAATAAACTTTCATCTCAGTGGTATATACCAAACTACATTGCTGGTCCCATCTTTAAAACTATTTCAGTCCATTACATTAGGTAATTACATTTAGAGCAAAACATTTTCTGGCAATTGTATTATTCTTCTTTCTGTAGTGTAAGTATTTGTATTTGGTTCTTGAAATCTTTTATGCTATCCTGGTTTCACCTGGAATAGAGTTACATATTTTCCTGGCAGCTGATATAGTGTTGTGGTTTGGTTTTAGTATGAAGATATGTTGATAATAAACTGATGTTTTTAGTGACAATGTGAGAATAACAAAGCCCACATTTGTAATGAATACACCAGCTCACAGTTGCTTCTCCGTGACAGCTGAGCCCCTGTTTCTGTGCACAGTGAAACCTTCGAATGCACCACAGTTTTGATTAGGAGGTTGGTAGGAGAGCCTATAATCTCGCAGGTTATTCTCTTGGGTTTACACCCCATCACAAGTGACTCCTTTAGAAAAAAATACGCTATTATTAACTCATGATCAGCCTGTGACTTGTTCTTACTCCATCGCCTCTCAGTAGTTCCCATTCTATAATTACACAGTTGATATTCTAGTCACTGTGTAGTACACAGGACTCTCCTTGCTGAACTCCATCCTAGCTGATTCAGACAATTTATCCAGACTACCAAGATTTTAAATGCTAATCCTGTTCTCTAATACAGTCTTAGTCTGTCCACATTCCTCTGCAATGCCTGTAGATTCAATAAAACCACTATTTATTCCATAATTTAAATCATTAATGAACACATTGAAATCTGACCTCTGCAGATAGCTATTCAATATAGTTAGACCCTGAGATAATGAATAAAAACTACCCAGGAAAAGTCCATTAGACTGGTTTGTATCCATCCTTCAGTAAACATGCAGACTTTTTCTGTACTTATGAAAATGTCATGTAAATTACTAACAAACTCTGAAGTTAAAATTCATGACATCTCTTGGGTCTGCTCTGCTCATAATGTCCATTACCTTTCTAGAGAGATACATTGGTTTGGCTGACACTGTTTTTGGAAAATTCACATAGCCTGTGGTACACATGGGTACCTGCAAGGTACTTCACAAGGGGTATGTGATCAGTTATTCTGGACTGTTATAGAAATTCAAGTTTATCATATATTCATGATCTTAAGGTCCTTTCCAACCCTAACTATTCTATGATCTTACGATTCTTGGATTTGTTTTCTTAGAATCTACCATTCTTTTCTCCTCTTGCTGTATTTTTAAAGACAGAAATTGTGTATGCATTTCTTCAAACACTTTCAAATGTAATTATCTTAATTGCTTGCAGTTGACTGATGCAGAAAGATTGTTGAAATACTGCCCTTTTTGGCGCCATGGACTGATTAGCTTTTGTTCTTTACTGACTAGAGTAGCATTTTCCTTGCTCATCTTTTTTTCTATTAAAGCACACCCGAAGTGATTTTTTCATCTTTCCTCATAGTTGTGTCTTACTTTACAACTCAACCTGTATCTTTACCTGCTTGTTACTCTTCAAGGTATTTGCTCTTAGTAACCTGGACTTTAACTCAAGGCCGGGTTTGGCGGGGGTTCGAGCAACCTGGTCTAGTGGAAGGTGTCCCTGCCTGTGGCAGGGGTTGGAGCTGGATGAGCTTTTAGGTCCCTTCCAACACAAACCATTCTGGAATTCTATGATTTTTCTTTGCCTATTTCTTTTCACCTGCTACAGGCCAGATGAATCTCTTAGCCTACTCCCATCTCTTTTGCCAGAAGCCTAAAAACATTTGTGGAGAAAATAAATCCATCATCTAGTCCAGTACTTTCCTTTTGAACACTGCCTGTTGCAGTCCCTCACAGCCACTTACCACTTTGTAAAACTTGTACTACGTCCTATTGTACACAAATTAATACATAACTTCACAAGTGATACTGTATCAACCAATATAACAAAAAACAGTTCCATTTACTACAATTTTTTTTCCATTTACTTCTCTTTTTTTTTATTATCAATATTATTATCAAAGAAAAAAATGAGATGATTCTAAGAATACACTTTTTGTAGACCTACATTTTTTTTCTCTTTTTCCCATTTTACTGCTATACTTAAGCACTTCTTTTCTATAAATGTGTTTCCAGATCTTTGTCTCCCATCTAATTCAAAGCAAATCACTGGTTTGGGCCTTATCACTTCTTCCTCAACTTCTTTAATAATGCATGTATAACATTTTTTTAGTTCCCTGCTCCAATATGCACTCCTAAACAGAAGTATAATAAAATATTTCTTGTTTTAATGTGGAGTCCTGCTCCAGGCTTCTGCTTTCAGAATATTAGGGTGGAAATTATCCAGAACTCCCACTTCTCTGCAGAAAAACAGAAATTTCTTGGGCTTGAGGGTAGTCAAAGTAACACAGTTTTGTTCATACAGTCTCAACTGACCTTAAATTAACATCCCATAGCGTATTCTTTCTTTCTTTTGGATCTCTCATTTGATCAGACACTTGATTATTTTTGATAATGGTTGCATTAAAACAACAAATGAAGATGTAATTGATACTGCCAACAAATAAGACAAAACATCACAGACAGTTTTGTTTATAATAAAAAGAAACTGTACCTTTACCTGATTCCCTTTACAAGCAAGACATTTAAACATAGGTAACTGTAGGCTAATTGTATTATAATCCAGAAGTAGAAATCTGATTGAAAGATTTCCATCAAGACGAATATTGAAAAACCACAGTTCAAGTTAAAAGGATATCTCTCTCTTGTGTTTGAGGGCTGGTCAGTGAGATGTTGGACAAAAAGCTATTCATCCATCTGTAGTTTACAGGTTTTCATTATTCTATTTTATTTAATCTGGTATTATATCTATAGGTATTTATAAATTAATAAAAGCCAGCATGGCCTGGGATCTTCCTTAGTATTACAGGTTGTACGTTTGGGGGCAGTTCCTCAAATATGACTGCAGTGAATTCTTAGAATTATTTTCCAGGATTGTTTCTACTTATTTCCTCATCCCTATCACCTGTCTTCTCTTTGCTTGTGTGCTCAATACCATTCATAGAGTCACCAACCTTGCTGAGCACTAAGGCAAATTAAGGCAAATGCATCCCTTCCTTGCCACTCCATAGCCACACTCCTTCCTCCTGCTTCCTATTCATTTCTGAAGGTATTCCAACACATTTCCATTCACCAGGCCCATCCCAGCTTGATACTGGGTAATTTACATTTTAGCCCTAGGTTGTTTGGCTCATAACTTATCTGTATATGGCCCAAAGGCACGGACTAAAAACAAGCCCACACAATATCAAAACCTATTCTGCTAGTTAACAATAACATTCTTTTCTTCTTTCATAGCCTCCAGTCTTAGCTATGGATGTATTGAGAATAAATAAGAATGTGTCATATACATTATCAATTTGGTGGATGCTTGCAGGGGGGAATAACCTGAGAAAGGATTATTCTGAAGGAAACTTATTTACTGCAAAGTTAATGTGTTTAACGAATATATGTAACAAATGTATTTGTTTCAAACTGCTATGTTGGCAGGAAGGCTTTAAGACAGCTAAGCCAGAAAAAGTCACTAACCCATCATCATAAAATTTCACTGACCCTAACAAGTACTAAGAGTTCCGCTGGATTAAGAATATCTAGGTAGAGTTCACACAGCATAAAGTCACTTCTTCAAGAAAGCATTTTTTGTTGGGTTTTTTTCCCAAAATACCTTAATTGTGTTAATTTATTTTAGGCATGCCAAATACATATGAGTAATTCCATTTGCAACATCCAGTATTCAGTTTAAATTACTGTCCTTTCCAAGGAGAGAGCTTTCCATCTTATGCATGCAGAGACATGGTTACAAATATAGGAGCTACCTACATTCACAGAGCACTGGGGGAATCTACCACAGAATACTTTCATCACATTTACTAGTTTTTAGTAAGAATTATTAGCTCTGAGAACAAGAGCGGTGTTACTAGAAAAGCGTATTTCTTTATTCCCTGGTCTTTTCCATACTGCCTGTTACAGAAGTTTCTTGGCAGTAACTGTCGTTCAGGCTTGGCTTCACAGTCAAAGGGGACCCAAAATGAGGTCAAAACTTTGACCTCAGTACCATGGTCGGATAGAAGTAATAAGAAAAATGCCATCTGCTGATCACTTCATCCTCTCTCCAGTGCACAGTTTCTAATTACCTGCAGTGCTTGTTGTCTTCACCTTGCCTTTACATGCAGCTAAAATGCTTGACATTTGAATGTACTTTCCTGGAAATATAATCTATTTAGTATTGCCCTTCATGACACCAGGCTGGATCAGCATCTCAAAGAATATGACAATTGGGAAGCAGCGACTTACTACACTGTCCAAGAAATATGGTGTGGAGCTGCGAATCAGAGCATCTGAGAAAGATAAACTATGCTAACTGCTTCCTTTTGCCAGTTAAAATACGTGTCAAAGCTTCCAGGTTCCTATATTGCAGCTTGAACCTTGGCGCAGAGCTAAGTGGTGCTTCTCTACTTCTCGGTATATCAACAGCATGAATTTAGCTCGCTGCTGCTTTGCTTTTGGGGCTCTGTTCCACAGGGTATTCACAATTGAATTTAGCTCGCTGCTGCTTTGCTTTTGGGGGTCTGTTCCACAGGGTATTCGCAATCGTCTCAGAACTCTCAAAACTTTCCTTAAAATTTTCTCTCTTTCATATGAAAAAAAAAAGTCAGAACTCTCAAAACTTTCCTTAAAATTTTGTCTCTTTCATATGAAAAAAAAAAGAGAAAAAATAACTTTTAAGATGCTCTAAGGATGGGGTTTTTTTCACACTAACGTCTTGCCATCTGCTTGTGCAGTTTATTTCACGTCATGTAGCACTTGTTTAGCAATGGCAGTATTTTAGATGCTATTGTGTATCTTGCTATTGCCTATTAATTTCCTGGGCAATAAAGCCAAAATGCCTCAGATCGTGGAATCCAATAGTTGTTATCAACTTAATGTTACACTTTTAAAATTGAGAAACTGAAAGAAAATGTCAGAACAATGGAGCCCACTCTTCTGGTGCCAGTGTCATAAAAAGGTGGCAAAAAATGGGCGCAGAACTCATTTTTAAGTGGTGACATTTCAAATTTCAAAAAGAAAAGAATCCTTCAGATCTCTGATTTCTTAAAGCCCCTTGTGATAAAGGTCTTTGACGCACTAACAAACGCAATGCTTGATAAGGGAAATCTTTACACAACTGCACCTATTGAACTTGTCCTACAGCAGAAGGTGGAATAATCACATCTTGCTAAGCGCCAACCTAGAGTTTGTAGAACAATCCAAAATAGAAATTTCAGTTCCTCATTCTGGGGTCAGAGTCAGCTCTATAGGTCTGTCAGCCAGGATCTGAGGTTGCTATTTTATTATTATATGGGGTTATTATTACAGCTAACTATATTGGTAATCTTGTAAGCACTGATCATACCACAAACTCAGGAATAATCAAACAATACCGACTTGAGAGAACAAAATTCAGCAACCGTTCCAGAAGAACCAGCCAAACTTCCCACTGTAAAATTTCTGCAATTAAACTGAAGGCAGAATGCTAAATACTTTGTGATATGCATATATTTTAAAAGTGTATTCAAATCTGTGCGCTCATCCTGTCCTTTCAAAAGTACAGTCCTTTCCATATCTACAGCACTCGTTCATGTTAAAGCCATGTCCACAAGTCTACAGTATAGGAAGAACTGGGTAATGACCCAGTTCTGCTATTGACTGAAACTTTAAAGCTGGTGGGTTTTTGATTATTTGTGAGGTTCTTTTTGATGTTGTTGGCTTATTTGTGAGGTTTTGTTTGATGTTATTGGGCTAGTTTGAGCATGTTATAAGTAAATTTTGCTGGGTGGCACAATCTGCCCTAGAAATATCAATAATGTAATAGAGCTGCAGTGAAAAAAGCACACTATTTTTGCAGTACTTATAAAGTAGACACAAATCATCTTTATGTTCTATAGTTAAATATAAATTACAGATAAAAACATCCTTCTATTTACAGAGAGATATAAAAGAACAGAATGGGAACTGTCCTGGCCACCTCTCTTCCAGTAAAAAATTACTCTCTGCAGTACATTTTCTCTTGATTTGCCCAGCCCTTAGCTAGGTATCTCTTGTGCTATGGTTCTCCTTTAGAGATTCATAGGCTATACTAGTGAGAAATTTCTAATGATAGTCTGCCAGATTCTCCTGTTCTCCAGATTACCTGATGAGACCTTGATCTATATCATAGCTCAGGGCAAAAACTGCAGTGCCTCATGTTGGCTGGCACCCCCTTATTCACTGCACTGACAGTCATACTTTCAGCTTGCAAGAAAATGACTTTCCCCTCTGAAGTACAGTGTTAGGAAGTCATTTGTTAAAGCAAAAATGCCAAAAAAAAAAAAGGCATGGATGCTGTTTTGTGTGTGTGCTTCTCTGGTTGGATATATTGCTTGGAGATTTCTTGGGGAGAGACGGGATAACTAACAGTTAACAGGGTCATTAAATTTAAGCCGTGCTTCAACCTAATGGGACCCTTTTTGCTGGGTACTGTGGACTTGCACAGCAAGAGATTGTCCTCACTGTAGTTAATATATCTATCATTTCCAGTGAAACTCAGGAATTCCAGCTGCAGGCTAAGACTGTCCTTTAAAAAGCACTGTAGAGACAAAGATGAGAAAAAGTGCCAGGTAACATTCTAAATAGACAAAAAGAGGGAGTAGGACAGAATAAAAGCATTAGAATTATTTATCCAACATCATGCAGCAAGTCAAAGGACCTTTTCTGAATAGGAAGCAGGCTTTCTGATGCTCACTCTTGTTCACTTACAATATGCTGCTTATCCCAAAACCACAGTATCAACAATGTCCCTTTGCTTGTTTTCCAGTTTAACTTTATAACTATGAATTACAGAAACTTTGTATTACCTTTCTCCATACCTATACACTGCAAAAAGGGATTTGTAGATGGATGTGAAAATAATACCCTAATATCTAACTATCACTATCCAGTTATGACATGGAAATTTTAACAGGGTTGTAAATTCCCCTATGAGATGTGAGACCCAAAAGTCTTACAGCAAAAGATGAAGACAATGGCATCCTTAGTCTGTGAAGAAAGATGGCAACAAAGAGTTTGCTTATGTCAGTCCTCAAATACTTTAATCTGATGCATGGGTCAGAGGAATTAAATTTTTTAAATCACCTCTCTCATGGCACAGAAAACAATTATACCAGTAAATAATTAACACATAAGATCCTATTGGCAATTTTATTGGAAGACTCATGATTAAATTATATTTCATGCCTTGGGAAATAGCAAACTGTTAACCAAGGTCAAGCCAAGTTTCATCTAGTCCAGGAGGAAATTTGTCATATATTTGATAACTCAAAATTATGCTAAACTGAAAAATCCAGACACTCAAATACCACCTAGTGAGCGAAAGCAAAATTACCTCCAAATCAGACCTCAGCCTATCTAGAGAACCCAGAAAAAATTGTAAGTGCTGGCAATCACAAACTTTGTGATCCCTGTGCTTTCCTTACTTATAGACAGCAGGTGTATGATTCTCACTGGCTCTTATAGCATCCCTACTGAGATCCTGTCAGATGATACTTCCTGGGTGACTCAAGTTCTTATTCAGAGGAAACATTAGTCTGTTCCATAATTAATGTTTAGGTCTTCAACTGCTCTTTGAGCTGTGAGTCAAATCTGATGGAATTTACACATGTACATACCACCTGCCCATCCCAGCTCCACTGCCTGGAAAATATCTACTCCCTCTTCTTTCTGTCTACTGATCCTGCCCAAATTGTACCAACGCCATTAAAACGCTTGGAAGCTGCTGAATGGTAAGGACTTGGCTAGCAAAGAAGACACCCATCTCATCACTACCTCACTGTACCTCCTAAGGTGCCTTTGGTGGAAGTCAGTATTTCCAGATTTCTGTGGCAGCATTGTTACTTTCAAAAAACCCCAACAAAACAGCCTCAAAGAAAAGGCTGCTGAAACCGAGATCTACTTGTCCTAATGGCAGATCTGGCCAGGCTACTGGAAACAAGTCAGATGATTACCCAGCAGAGCTCATTCTAGACTTGCATTTTATTTGAAACTATGAATTAGAAAAGTTGGTTTTAGTCTCCTAAATAACCAGCGGGACTGTGACCTCAGCACACCACTCTCTGTTACTTCCAGCACACAACCATGGTGCTGCTGCTGCAATTCAGAGCGTGTGGAAGAAGGCTGAAAACGGAGCCAAGTGCCTCTGAGACACACAGAGCAATAATGGAGAAGGAACAGAAAACTCAGTGGGGACAGGGGTAATCAGGCTGTTCTGATGGAAACTTCTGGCTACCTTATTGACACCAACCTGACTACTGAAAGCACAAATAGCTGATTATCCGTATCTGGCTAAGCTTGCTCAAGGAAAGCTGCTGCAGTTACAGATCTGAAGAACTGTGTCTGTTCAAGAGGGAGAAGTTACCACCAGAAGAGCTTCAGGTTAATATTGCTACTCAAGATAACATTGTTGAAGGGAGGTGTCTCCAGATAGTCCTAATTTGACTGCACATCCCACAGAAGTATTCACTGCTTATGCTAACATTATTGCTATAATTATACTAATTACTAGCTTTATTATGCTAAACAATCACTTTATTTAGATAATTCTGGAGTAATTCTAGACTAATTAGCTCAGACTTAATCATACCTAAGGGAAAAGTAAATTGGGAACACACTGACAAACAAGCATGATTTAAAGCGGAGAGTTTATTTTCTGAAATTTGCTCATAATATAGATCAACTTCTAATATCACTGATGCTTTCACATTTGGAAAGCAATTTTCTTCAATTACTTCTGACTTTCTGTGCATAGTTTTCTGAGAGGAAGAGTAATAAGTTCAAGGAATCTTTAAAAAGGAGAAATTATTATGAGTTATCACTTAGTTCAAACCTAAAAAGAGGATCTAGCTATGAATCTGAACCCCAAACTGTCCTGTCAAGAAGTTTTTCAGCTCCAGTTTTGATGACTACCCTGCACAGCAGAGTTTAGTAGATGTCAACTTTTTCTAAGCATCATCTACTATAAAACCTTTGAGCTGCTTCCAATAACTGCAAAGAGTGGCAAAACTTTTCTCAGGGAAATAATTTCAACGCATTTTGAAACCAGTTAAAACTCAATACACTTGATTTCTTGTCTGCCCACCTGCTTCCTTCCTCCCCTCCAAATGCTTTAAGGTCAACGCTTAATTCTGCAGAGAAGGTAAGTTTTCAAATAAAGAAATGAAAAATAAATTACCTGCAGTGAACACACTGGGGCTTTTCAGTGCTTTTTCAAGTTTTTCTCTACCAAAAGAAAAGCTAATTGTTCCAGAGTCCACTTGCCTTGAGCCTTCTACCTTAGGAAACCTCTGTTATTAAGTGTTCAGTTGTCAGAAGGATTTAGTCCCTAATCAGTCTTTACAATCAGATCATGCAGGCTGCCAGACAGAAGCTTGACTTTAATTCACTACATTTTATCTTGATGTATGTCTGCAGCACCAGGTGCAACATGCAGGGAAGGAAACAGTGCTCTGTCTGGGACACCTCCTTGCATTTCAGTTTTGCTATTACGTTATGGGCTAACTGTGCTTTTGTTTCCTTCTGTTTTCCCAGCTGAGTTATTCACAGTTGCTCTAATTAGTAGTTAGACTTCTTATTAAACTGAGATTTGGTATCACTGAACCACAGAATACGAGGTTGGAAGGGACCTCAAGGATCATCTGGTCCAACCTTTCTTGGCAAAGTATGACCTGGACTTTATGGCCCAGAACCTTGTTCAGCTGAATCTTAAAAGTGTCCATATGATTTTAACTTTCCTTAAAACCTAAATAAAGGCAACATGTTAACACTATTTTTCCATTTGAAAAGCTCTTTAAACTTCTATTTGTGCTTTCCTTATATTTTCTACATGGGCCATTACCTGCCTATAAGCATCATCATGCTCCCACACACACACACACACACACACACTTTATAGGATGAATTATTTGTGTATTCAGATGTAGGTGTTCTGGTTTGTCCACTTCTCTGAAGTTCATAAGAAAACATTTTAAACCCAAGAAAATGTGCTTTAATCAGACTGAAACACAAATCTGTGTTTCTTTTCCAGGTTCTTTAAGTTCTTTCAACTCAGCTGGCCCACAGCAATTATTTTACTCTCTCCTGACCCTACAGGTTTCTTTTGAAGTTAATTCCTTAAACTTTATTTCACATGCAGATATAATACATCTGTCTGAGTCCACAAACAAATCTGAAGGCATACCTGTAGCTGCAACCAATGAAGCTTGCACAGCTGCTTGCCACGTTTTCTTAGTTCAGACATTCTTAGATGGGTTAGGAATAAACATTATTAGAGTTTTGTCTAGTGGAACCACTCAGTGAGATGAAGAATGCAGATTTTAAGTAAAAACTGTTTCTAGCTTATATATATTTACATATATAAATTAAGAATTAAAAAAATAAAAAAAAAAATTAAAGCTGAATGTGCAAAGAGCCTGAGATGAACCGCAGAAGTATGAACAGTCTTTGCATCGGACTTCTAAAAGTGGCTGCTCCTCCAAAACCAGATGCATTCATATGGGTGTGATGCTACTAGAAGTGTATTTTTCCTTTCACTTTGTTTTAATGTAACCTACACCCAAATTCAGATACAATTTAGTTGAAAACACAGTTGCCACGATGAGGAACACTGTAAATGTCAAAAGACTTTAAACTACAGAATTACTGTTTCTAATTTTACTATTCTTCATTAGTAGTGTCTCTCCTTTATCTCTAAATCAACCTCAGTTGATCATCTGTTACCAACATTTTCAATATATACATCTCCAGCCCACTATTTTGAGTCTACTCAAAATTCACTAAGTCAAAAAAACTATTCATTTTGTTTGAATTATTCCTACAGAAAGGTGTTTACTTCTTTGTAACCAAAGCATGACTTTGGTTACACCTTGATTTACCACACTGTCAGAAAAACAGGCAATAACACTGTATGAAAAATACCTGCAAAATAGCTGAAAACAATTATACCAAATGTCAGAATTCAATCCTTTAGTTTCAAGAGAAAACAGCTAAAGTGCTAAAAAGCCAAAGATCTTGCTGGGATTTCGTGTCTATTTCAGATTCATTGTAAACAACAGTGAAACTTCCACAAATTTTATTCAAGATGAGACACGAGTAAGCAAGGACATCTAATTGTGTATACAAGTGATGATCTGTAGAAATGAAAGGAACAAATCATGTACCTCATCTCCCCAGAGACAGAGAGAAAATAAAGTCCTTTTGCTTCTGGATTTCAGTGTTACTGAACTGCTGGCCCATCCTACTGGATATTCTGGCAGCTTTTCATTACAGATGAAGATCTTTTCTATAGAAAGAAACATTGTTTGCTCAGTCTTTCGTTATTTTTGCTTATTGAACTTATGTCACTGCAAAGGAAATGTATTTAATCTTTAATTTGCGATTAATTTAATACTTTCAGTTTAACAAGGGAGACCCATACACCCGGTAACTGGCTGTCCATGAAGTTTTCCTTATGCTTTCTCACGCCTTGTGTTACAGCTTAGCCTGGGTTTCTGTTTGTGAAGGTAGCTCAGTTTCCTTTATAGGCATCCTTGGCATCTGCTGTAGTGCTCTGTGGTGTGATTTGAATAGCAACCTTCAGGATAGCTACCTGTGGCCTCACTGAGCTGTGAAATGAATCAGACACAGGTAACAGCTTTTCTGTCACCCTAGCATGAATCAAAGATCCCTCAGTCCCCAAATGCTGACAGCCACAATTTATTATTCAGAATTTAGGGGAAAGGTGCCACTGAACATGCAGCTTTCCCTTAGGAACCACAGCACAGAACTAAAGAGCCTCAAATATTAAACTTCAAATTTCAGATGCTACTTTGGGCAAGAGGGGAAAGGATGCTGATGGTCAAACTTTTGGGAGGGGAAAAAATTCGCTTCCAAGTTGCTGCTTATTATAATTCCTGACAAATGGCAGTTCTGGTTCTGTCTGGTATTGGAATGCCTGGGAGCCATATGTCACAGTGATGATTCCTTCAGCCTGCCGGGTTGAGATTCACAAATGCATGAATAAGTGAACAAACTGGCAGCTTTACAATGAGTGGGCTCAAAACGACATTCATGTGAATAGCAAAGCCTTATGAGCTATTGCTTGATGCTTAGCCCTCTGCTTTAATATCAACCTTTAAAAACATTGCAAAAGCAAATTTGAAGGATTCCCCAAACCTTCCCCCACAGCTGCCTGTGGATGTATCATTTTCTTTTAGCCCACCTCTTCCCTGCCCCCCCTTTTTTTTTTAATCATTTGAAGTCTTTTTCTTTGAATCACCAAAAGGAGAATAATAAAATTATTTCTGAGACAACTGAGAGCAAGGTGAGAAAAAAGGGTAGGCTGCATGATGTGATTTGGACCCATGAAAAATGAGTCACTGTTCATGAAACTGAGTGCTTGTAAAGGAATGAGATAAAGCAAAGAGGAGGAAAGGTAGCCCAAAATGTTAGTGTAGTGACTGAAAACTGTTAAAAAGCACTGCTTTAAAGTAAACCAATTTACGATGCCTCAAAACTAAGACTATGTGGTAGTGTAACTTTTAAAAGGAATTTTCTCCCCCGCACAAGTACAGAAAATTACCACCAGCAAAATGCAGAGAGAAACATAAACTTACTATGAACTAACAGAATTCAGATTGCTATTGCAAGAGTATAAATTGAATGCAGGAAATATAACGATTACTGCTTCACCTTCCAAAAAGTTCATGTTAATCACTTATATTGCCTTAAACTCTATGGATTGAATGTTTGCTGCCGCTCTTTAATAATCTCAGACAGAAATTGCAATGGTTTATTTTGGTGGTCAGTGGAAAACAGAGTGCACATGAAAACTGATACAAGCAGCAGCCTAGTGGCTGGCACCTGCTCGAGGAAAATTAGTGTGGGTCTGACTCCATCCCCTGCCAGGGAAGGTCAGGCATTGCTTTGACAAGTTGTGTAATGCTACTTTACATAAGGCAAGTATTGATGATCACTCCTGTCCTCCTCCTTACCGCATCAGCTCAGTTTCCAAAATAAAGATGTCTATTATAAAAGATCCAATTACATCAGTATGCCAGGATTACTTAGAGCCAGGCTAGAGCTATTCAGACATAAGCACCATGTGGACCACAGCATGACCCGGAGCAGCATAACCAATGGACCCATGGCTTTGTTAAATTGCCAATCCAGAGGGAAAACAGACACATTACTTAGCAGAGAGCTGTCAAATTGCAGTCTTGGCCTCCTAAAATAGGATTTCCATTTATTTTAGTCATTTGTGAGGCTCTCGGTCCAGTCTCGCTGTCCAGTTTCTCTTACCGCTTACGAGAGATGGACACCCTCAGAAGGCACAACAGTCCACTAGTGTCCACAGTCTTTTCTAGGACAGGGAGAACTTTCTTAACTACTGGGTGCTGATAGATTGAGTTAGACCAAATTCCTCCCTTCAGAGGGCTACGTTTGGTTGTGTAAGCTGCCTCTCAGCCAAAGAGACATCTTACATCTGGTTTTAGACCATTCCATTTCAAATATCATGCAGAGAGCTTCTGCTTCTCTCTACCCCAGCACTCCCTGAACACATGGACATCCTCTTTGCACAGGAGCTGACAGGGACATAAACCAATCTCCAAAATGTATATTTCCACAGAACAATGATTCTTGATATGAAAAGGTATCAGATCACCGGCCGGTGGGCACAAAAGTGAGGAAATGGTTTCTGGATGTTTGACATTTCTGTTTTGAAGTGAATTTGTAACTGGTAATTCCTTTGAGCCCAAAATCATAGTGATGAAATCCAGGGGTAAATGGAATCTCATTTGGTAGAATTATCCTCTATCAGTAAAACCAGGTCTGTTCTCCTTTGCAACAAACTGAATTAAAAATACACTGATACCTGGGATTATTCCCCCAGTCATGACTAGGGCAATACACAGAGACTTTCATAGCTGAGCTGCCCCATCAGATGATAATTAAAGACTTGAGTCTCCTTTCTCCCAAGAGAAAATAAAACACAGTAAGCAAGGAATGACACAATTGTGGAAAATGCCACCTGAAGAATGCCATCAACTAAAAAGTGCATCACACTTGTGTTAAGCATTGAAAAATCACACTCTTGCCCTGTCAAATCTTGCAACAATCATAGGTACTCAGTTATGCTTCTAGGTTACATTTACACAGCTCTGGGGACTAAATTCAAGCATTAATTAAGTTTAAACCTTTGAAACTTTCTCCTTCCGGAATTTTGACCTAATCCTTTTCATGCAAACTGTTCATTGCTTAACCAGCAGCAAATGTTAGCTTCTACTTAATAGAGAGGGACTTCAAGGACATTCACTGAAAACACAATGCTCCCCACTCTTCTCTGTAAGGATATGGATTCTGCCGAGGAAAGAGCTGCTACAGAACCACCCAGTCAGGAGTAAGGAATATCGAATCTTGTGAATGTCAATAGAAACTATCTGGAAAAAAATCTGTCTGCAAATAAGTCTGAAAATGATCAAGTGTTGTGGATTTTTTTTTCCTTAAAAAGAGACTTGGCAGTAGTCTTGCAGCCTTTAAAAACTGTGTTGAGATACAACCTTGTTAGCTCAAAGCTTTTCTGTAAGCTCTGTTAGTGGTGCCACCAGAGACATCTCATAAGGCATCTTTTGTAATATATTTTTGTCTTGTGGATTTTAAATGTGGCCACTTGGCATTTAAAAATGATTTTCAAAGAGACAAAGCAGACATTCACTTGAGTATGCTTCAGTCTGTGCAGACAGGAGGATAAAGATTCTTAGTTATAAGAAAGGTGTTTAATAAAATAGATTAATAATTTGAAAAGTCATTTCCTTGTTATTGATGACATAAGAATATCTAGAAAAGGATGGATTCATTGAAAATAGCTAATGAGCTACTTGATGCTCCAAGTAAAGCAGAGTTTAATTAAAATCAATTACTTCACTCTCTTATAAAAAGTATAGATCAGCCTCACTTGAAACATATATCCTTGATATCTGCAACAGGAAAGTGGTCTCAAATGCTTTGGGGAGAATTTTATAGCAGATACACAGACTGTGTTGCTTTGATCAGAGACATAAGGGGAAAAAAGTCCACTTTTCCATATCCTCCTTGCATACTTTTTCATCACCTCATTTTTAAAACTTAACAAAGAGTGGGAAATCCAATTTGGTGGACTAGTTTCAATATTTTTAATAACCAAGTCATTAATGGAATCTAACCCAGTTTCACTCACATCCCCATGGATGGGTTCTTCCCCTTACTGCAGTCTGAGACATAGGCTGCTGCTGAACACTTAACCACTCTGGTAGTGGCAAATTTGCTGTATCAAGAGAGAACCCAGTGCACACACCCACAGGTCAAGCTGCTAGGAAGCACTTTGTGTTTTCTTCACTAAAAAAGTCACTCTATTTTTCACTGGCATTGCTAGATCTGTGTTCAGTCCTTGCAGCAAAAGTTTAAAACCTTGGAACAGCCTCTTTGTACTGAGCCCCACAACTGTACAAGTTGTTCCAACTTTCCAAAGCCTACAATACTACACAGCATCTCCTACCACAGATTTAATGCCACCCATCTTTCAAATAGTCATGTTTAAAGTGATTGTTTCCTTCCACGACACTTAGATAGCCTGTTTTACATGAGAGATGAAGAGGCTGCAACTCAGTTATGTGTTTATACATGGAGAAGGATGTTTAAGATCATCTTTTTTTTCCTTACATTAGTGAACTAGCAGTGTTATTAAGCCTTCATCCTGCATTCAGTCCACACTCATACAGACAAGTATGAGGATTGCTTCAGGATTATAAGTAGGGCAGCGAGGCCATAGTGAGGGGAAGTGATCTGTACCCAGTAAAACACCAACTGATGGCTCATGCCATGGTATAGGAAGAGAACGAGAAATAGAACACTGGCATTTTTGTGGTCACAGTCTGATCACTGTCAGCTCTTGGGTCAATGCAGCTCCAAGGACATGCTCTTTATCCACAACACAGTTGTGCCAGAGTGACTGCTTATAATTTGCTTTGATCTTTCAAGCTCATTGATATTGAAGAATTTCAATGATCACAGAAATAAGATGTTTCTATTTCCCCTTGATCCATGAGAGTCTGAGACAAAGTGGTAAGTCAGAATCCCCTCCTCCATGCAGCTCACCAGACAGATGTCAGATGAAGTTATATCTGTCAGGCTCTGACATAGGAAAGCACACATACTACACAGAGCAGGCGAAAATGCAGCTTTGACATTTCTGCCTTCCAAATAGAATGATTTAGTTTCCTTCCAAAGCAGCCAGACAAAAAGGCATGGAAGCAGTAATTACAGAAGCAGCCCATGAAAGCCAGGTGGGGATAAGCTGGGTGATTTGTCTTACTTCAGGCAGTAGAAACAAGAAGAAATCGAATCTGTTTCCACCAAGAGAAAAGTAAGAGGTTGGCTGCACAGGAGCAAAAAGAACGGACTTGGGCAGATTTGATTGTTTGACCACTTGAGATTACCTTGTACAAACTGAAATCTCCCCCAAAAGCAGCAAACTGGATAATGCCCAAAGGAGCACTCAGAGATACCCTGCTCCAGAGAGAGCACCAGGCTGCTTCCAGCACTCCCCAGCACACCAGAAGAGAGATGTTTCTATTATCACTTATTTCTATCTCCAGCTCACACAATAATAAAGTTACAGATCTGTCCTCTAGAGCTTCAAACAGACAAAAAAGAAAAAGGAACACTGTATACGCATGGTATAAGAGTGTAAGAGGTTGCCCATCTCTGCTCCTATAGCTATAGGATGTAAAAGTGCTGTCCAATAATTTAAAATAGAACCTACCATAAAAACCAGTTCTATATCTACAGCCCATCCACCAGAAAAGGTTATCAGGAAGCACCCTTGGGATCAAAACCCTGTCTGCTCTTGCTGTTTTAGTTTAAGAAGCTTCTGGACCACTTTAGTCTCAGAATGATTGCTGCTGTTCATTATTTGGCCAGAACTACGCCCACAGAAGCAAGTGATTTGTGAGCTGTTAGACTCAGATTTCTCTGAACCTGAAAGCCTGAAGTTAGATATCAAGAACTTGGGTAAAAATAGTTAAGGCTATTTTGACTGGCAGCTCTTGACACTGAATGTACATTTTCAGTTGGGTATTTGCTCTCAATTTGCTTATAGGTCTTTGCTCTCAGGGGCAGGAGAAGATTGCAATGCACGGGTTGCAACTCAGGAATTAAAGTGACAAAGTTTTGGTCTCTGACATCCAATGTCATTTCATGCCAATTTGTAGCAGCAACTACTATGATCAGTGTCCCTGTAGAAATGCAGGGTACTTATCTTCACAACATGCGTGGGTTTGACCTGTAGCAATTACAACAGGGAATCTCATTTATACTAGATGATACATTTTCACCTTGAAGCCAAAGCATATTTTCCCAGCAATTTGCTAAAGAAACTATCCTGCCTTAGAGTCTCGTTTTCATCTCACACTAACATACGCATGGATTACATATTTTCAATAGGTACATCATAGCCAAGGTACAGCAGGTCTTGCTTACCTTTACTTTTTGACATACTGGTTGTTATCGCAGAATAATGACAGGGCTTAAATCCATTTCCCAAATCAAGTTAAAAACAAATTGGAAAAACCCCCACTAAATCCAGTAAAACTATGCCTGTTTAAAAGATGTATATTGACCTACAATGTATTTTCCAGTAACGTAACAAGAGGCCAGGGTGTTTTCGCTTTATCCCACATGGATAACAGTTGCTTCCTCAGACACACGCTTTAGCAGCTTCTGTCTTAATTATAACCTGATTTCTTGTCAGAATAAAACTAAAACTTGATTCTTAATTACTCTGTAATAAAAACAAACAAAAAAATCACAGTCTCTTTTGCAAACCTCACAGCTTGTTTTATTAAGCAATACTTTATGAAAAGAAGATAGTACTAATATCAAAGAAAGTAGTATTAATAACATAATAATAATAGCAATAATAAAATAATAATGCACTTGTCCTTCATCATTGTGGAGCAGCATTAGCAAGACTCTGAAGATATAAAAACTGCTAAATTAATCTCTATCACTTCCTAGGAAAAAAAACCAAACCACACAACCAAACCCAGTTCCCCTCTTGTTCTGTAATCCCTTTTGAGTTTGTAGATTAATTCTTACTTTATACCAATATAAGGGAGTTGAGTCAAGCCCACTATCATGAGTATCATTCAGTCCCTAGATTCATAGAATCATCATAGAATGCTTTGGTTTGGAAGGGACACCTTCCACTAGAGCAGGTTGCTCCAAGCCCCTGTGTCCAACCTGGCCTTGAACACTGCCAGGGATGGGGCAGCCACAGCTTCTCTGGGCACCCTGTGCCAGTGCCTCAGCGCCCTCACAGGGAAGAACTGAATTTCCTCTAAAGTTCCAAATTTTCCCTAAAGCTCAGGTGCAGCAGAATTACCCTTATCTAGATTTTCAAATCCCCTTAAACTTGTATCCTCATGGGCACACATCAGACTCGCTGTTACACCACCAGAGAACCACACATCTGAGCATCCTACTGCCACTGATGCTTCTGCCAGACATTCATACAGCTCTAGAGACCACACCAACACAGGTACCATGCAGCTCACTGGGCAAGTATGATGCTTGTCAGTACAGTCAGTCTATGTAATTCTCAGTTAAGATAACTTTCATCAAAAAAGATACCAAGACTGTCAAAAATAAAAGGATTTGCAAGAAAAGAATAGTTTCCACTCATCCACTCTGTATTTTCCATTTGGGCATTTGGAAATGAAAAAAAATTTCCTCTCTGCTTTGAAATTATCTTTTCCCTTAACATTTTGGCACAGGTTTTTTTATTATTGTTATTTACAGGTTAATTGGTTGAAATCATCAGGAAATGTTGCCCCAGAATGAAACTTTTTCTGAATTTTTCATTTGGAGATCAATATTCTTTGTCCCTCTAAGAAATATTAGCAATTTTTTTCCAATTTAGAAATTATTTGAAAAAGAGATGCCAAGGTCTATCCATCAGTCACTTTCTCACCTGTGTGTACTTCTCATGGGCACAAGTAGTAAAGTCCATTTCTGCTGCAGAAGACAATGCTAGGATAATGGTAAGTCCTATAGCTTGCTCAAATTCATCAAGATACTTAACGAGACTTTACAATGTACTTTGACTCCTGATATTTACTGAGAGCTGCTCCCAATAAAGCATCTGGGAAAGGCACTATCTGTACTCAGATTTTATACATATTTAGGTGTTTACTCAGCACACTGAACTAATTTGAACTTAACTTGGCAACTTCTTCAGGAATAAATTTGATTACTTCTCCACTTTCAAGGCATTTTAGAGGTTAGCAAAATATTTTAATATTTTAGTTAGTTAAAAAAACATCTGTCCTAATTAAATTATGTTCCTCTGTGGTACATAATGAATGCAACAGCATTCACTATAATGAACCATCCAGGTCTATAAACTGAATGTTGCTGAAATGAATTATTTTCTAACTACTAATTCATAAATCAAAACCTAATGGGTCTCTGAATACAGCCTGAATTATGGAGATTATAGCATACATTAATGATATTTAAACACAAGAGCAAGTACTGTTGCAACTGTTTTTCCATCTGTCATAATTTCTGCTGAAGGGTAGAATATTAATAAATGACAAACCGACCTCAAAAACTTTCCTAAAACGCATAGTCCCAAAAAGGCTTTACCAGGATTTATTTACAGATTCAGTGATGAGACTAAGCAGCAATGCACAATGTTTCCTAAACAAGAGTTTTACTTCCCCCAGGGCTGCTTGGGAATGCCATCCATTTTCCAGGCCTGGTAACAAACCAACATTAGTTGCATTTCCACCCAGCATGAGCAGCACTTTGCTGGCTACCAATAACTGGTTTTGGGACTCAAACTCCAAAAGTTATTTGGTCACCAAATTCGGTGAGAACCAGGCGTCCAGCACACTTAGGGCCCAAGCCCCATGTTCCACAGTAAATTAACTGTGCTAATAAACAAACGTTGTAAAGGAAGACCAGGAGAAGACAAGCCAATCCCTGTTAGATGCGTAGGGTCTTAATCACAAAGTTCATTAGTGTTTCAATCAAAAGACAAGCATTAACATCTTCTCCAGAAGTTCCTGTTGCAGCTGACACTGGACATCAGATGGTGAAAAGTTTTCAGAAGGAAACAGCTCTGCTCTGTTAGCTCTCTTTACCCCAGGTCTATATTTTGCTTTCTTTAACTGATAGAGTAGTACAGTTAAGGCAGCATCTATGCTTTTTATCCTAAGGAATTTTACATAGCAATTTTCATTTTTCATCCTCAGCTTTCTAAAGCTGACATTCTGGAGATGTCTGCAAAATTGCTACTTGAAAGACATGCAAAACCGTCAAATACTTTTTGATGTTAATGTCATTTAAATGGGAAAAAAAACCCAAACCATCTCAACTTCAAAAAAAAAAACAAAATAAAATTATCTTCTCATACAGCAAATATGCAGGATTTTGGAGATATTTTCTGCCTGAGAAGGTTCATTCCTAAATTCCTGATGAAATATAGGAAGAGCTTGAATCATTCCTCAATCCTTTTGGAAAGTTTCCCTCATCTCCACTGATTTAGAAAGGTGAGTCACCAGCTACTTCCCTAGCAAAAGCTAAATTTCCCCAGTGATTTCTCAAAAGCTATGTCTGTCCACATGCAGCTTACATAAGGCCGAATGGCTACTGTCTAATTACCTCTTGATTATCTCACCCTCTTCCCTAACAGATAAATGATTAAGCACTTCTACAATGAACTACCTACATGGCACTCTGACATTTTCACAGCCATTTCTGTGCCTGATACACACCAAGCATCAGCAGCCATAGGAGAAAATGGTTTTATTCTGAACATGGACAGACTGGGTAACAATACCTGCTGCTAAAACTTGCTTGTGTCTGTGCCAAGATGTTCGTCAGCTTTTGGTGCTATTTTTGATTCAAGTTTTCACATATGATGTAGCCAAGTTTCAGAGTTAAACTGAGCACTTACTCCTATTTCAGGCCATCTCCCTGTTGATCTTCAGTAGTTTAAGTTGTATATTTATCGTGGTACCATAAATCTATTCAGTTCTTAATCTGCAGTTGCAGAGAGCAATAATACTGATTTTAACAGAAATATCTACTGTTGACAAATATGTTTTCCATTTTGCTAGATGCGAAAAATTCAGCATTTCAGCTCTGCAGATCTGAAGTGGTGCCTTGGCTATTGATTTCCATCTGCAACACTCCCCTAGATTTCTCACTAGAGCCCAAGCTTCCCAAAGGACACGTAATTACATGTTACAGAAAATACCACTCCAGTGTGGCTCCAAACGCATTCAAAATCTGGGTGTGTAAAGAATCCTACACAAAATCCTTTCTTTATATAAAGAAACATGAAACAGATGATTTCATGCACCTAAACAGCATTCCCATATTTATTTAAATTACTTGGCTACATTTGCCACAGCACTTTGGAAATGAAGAGCAGGTGAAGGGACACAGCAAACGTATTGGCCTAATTTGCTCTCTTATTTTAGACCAGGAGTAGCGCTACGGAGTTCACTGGAGTTGTTTTTAATGAATGCCAGTATAGGAAGACAGAAGTAGGCCAAGTACAGGTATGTTTTATTAAAGCCTCTGAGCTCCTAGGCACACGCCAGAATTAACAGCAGTACAGATTATGTGAGATTCATTTGCAAAAGAAAATTGGATAAAATATATGGAATATACACACCAAAGTTAATAGTCCCCAGGCAAAGAACAGACATAATTTTCCAGCTGAAGAGATAAGGATGCCTCAAGAACTTTTTTTTTAGGGAACAAAACCATATATATCTTCATGAATAAGAGAATATACACTAATATTATACTTTTTATATTCATCAAATCTGACGATAATCCCAAATTACAAGAAGCCAGAAGTAATAGACAGCAGGAAGTATTTCAGAAACTGGACCTGTGCTGTTGGATGAAACTCAGCACTGTTTAGGGGCAAATGAAATAAAAAAGAGCTAACTTATTTAGAGAAGAGCATGAAACATCTTATAGCAGGATCATTAAAGAGTATCCATGACAGGACAGACCTGCAGTACATTGGTAGATGTGCATCTTATTAACACCTACAAGTGCACAGCAAAAATGTACTTATCTGTGGCTTGCAAAGACTCTGATGTTAAAAATGTAATGTTGCCACCTATACTTCTCTCAAAGTGTAAGATCACTGTATCAGTCCAAGAGAGAAGACTGCAAAGAGAAGATAAATTAATGAGTACGATGGCACTACAGAAAAGTATCAAAACCTGGCAATAATGCACAGGCAAACTGCTATGACATTACTTTGATTACTGCTGTCACAAATTCATTGATTTTCTGCTTTCAAAAAGTGCATGTAATGATTCCATTTCCACCTTATTCTTGGCTCATTAAAATGAATACTTTCACATTAAGAAGGCTGGATCATCACCTTCAGAGTGTATGGATTTGAAAATAAAAATAACTTGATCTTTATAGCTAATTCATGCCCATATTTTATAGTAATGATGCATAATGAGTATGGTATCTACTAAAATTTATTCTAAGCTACTTTTTAACCACAAAGAACTCCAATAAATCACGTATATTAAAAGTCAACTTCCTTTTATAGTTATTTGGGTGGCAAAGTCAAGCACTCAAAAATTAGATAATACCTAATTTTCTCTGGAGCCATTGAATTCATTCTTTCTTGTACAATTAATGTGGCAGGTTATGATGAGGGAAATAGTGTGTGATTAGGTACCACATACCTAGGTTGGGTATATATGTCGTGGTACCAGTGCATAAATATGTAAGTTGGTAATTTAAGCATGGATAAGCAATAAATAAATACAGTAAGAGCTATGTGTGTTGAGCCATATAGACTAATAGGTTGGCAAAATGCATTAGAAAATGATGAAAAAAATGACAAGAAAAAGAAACAAATCCTATAAACTGGCTTTGAACATAAACTGAACAATTTATTCAGAATATGAAAGTTTTTAATCATTAAAAAAAGGGGTAGCTCCAGAAGCCTCTTCTACATGGAAAGTCAGCACAAAAACCACATCAAATTTTAAATTGAATCCTGACGCTTTTCTGAAGAGACACTAGGCACTAGCCCTGCAATAGCATTGACACTATATGGTAACAGTGGAGATGCCTTTCGACACAGGTCCTGTGATCCTAAATGTCTCCTCCCTCCTTTTATGTGTGCTGGTTTCCACATTAGCTTGTTTTCCTTATGTGCTTTGGAAATCATGTGAGCCAGCGTGTTAATCACCTTATGCAACAAAATGATAGCAAAAAGCAAAGGAAGCAGGGTTTAAACACTGAAAAGCCTTACAGCCTAAATGCCTTCTGATCTTGATCACTATCTTTAACTGTTACTATCCATTAAATGTATACATTCATTAACAGTTTCAGCAATAAATTAATGTAAGATGAAGAAAACATGAATGTCATTAACTTCAGAAAACATGCACAGACGCCAACTATCCATAACAAAAATGCAAATTGAGTCTCACATACTGGAGCTTGGCACGATCTGATCTAGAAAGCTGAACTTAAATCCTTGAGTTGTTTTCATTTGTACAGAAGGTTAGTCCCTTCATGCGACCACACAGAAACCACAAAAGTAAAACCAACAGTTTCATAGCTGCCTGAATGTTGTTTACTCAGCCCAGCTTTCTTGCTCTTGACTTCAACTAATATTTTCTATAACCATTTTCATTTATATTGTCCAGTTCTAGGCTATTGTTTTCCAGGTGGGAGTTACGCTACGTGCCTGCACTCCAGGAATGACGTGGTCATGCCCTGTACCTAGAATAGTTTAGCATTTTCTGATGTTTGCTATTTAGTTTATTATTTGCAGAATGTGCTTTCCCCTGATGGTAGAATTTACAGGTAACATTCAGTGCCAAATATGTCCCATAAATATGATGGACTACATGATTGCTATCATTGCATTTTCCAAGCATAGTGTCAGAATAACTTCTGAAGATGGGCTTATAGATAATAGGCTCTCTGGGTACATTTTATTTGTGTTAAGAATGACAAATGCTATAAAACCAGCAGCGAACAAGAGGTGCTTACCAGTCTGACACTATCAGTGGGATCCTGGATCACATTCAGCACAGAAGTCTGTATTTCACAACAAACCATTTTTCTTTCATTTTCAGGATAAATATCTCAGGGACTGGTTCAAATACCAAATGTTCCCAGAGACTCCAATAAATATTACTTTAACAGAATAAATACAGCGATCATCTTGTTAATTGTTGCTTTCTCTTGACTCCCAAATGTGATTTATCATTGAAACACTCTGTTTTCTTCACTGCCAGCACAGCTTTTGTTTCATCTTCCTGGCTTTGAAAGCTCCAAGTTTCACTGTGACAGAAATCTTTTCACATGCAGAGCTTGAGAGAACCCCACAAGATTTTCTGGCTGGCAGACCTGCAGCCTTCACCTGGGTGCCTTGAGCTGTCCCCCAGCCTCCTTACATTATAGTGCAAGTGACTTGTACATTACACTTAAAAGTGATTACAAGTGACTCCCCTTTGTATATACAATTGTTTAATGTTTTATTTGCTTTATTATTTTATATATGTATATTACATAGCATACTATATAATACTAGAATGCACACATATATATAAAACCAAGATAAAAACTATGCACCAGACTAGGCTACTGTAGCTTACTATATACAGCTCTCTGTTTCTATCCAAAAATCTTACCAATAATTTTTGGTCTTTTAGATCAGTTTTGCTAAGATATTACCTTAGGGAAGAGAAGGTTCACACATGCTTTGTCACACTGAGTATTCTCAGGCCCATTTGCTCTTATTTGAAACCTGCCCGCAAGCACAGTATAAAGAAAGAATGCCACTGCTATTTCTGATGTATTTTACGGTATGCTCCCTGACTTTTTCCTGCTCAGGTGAGATGCAGCCTTTCAAATGCAAGTTCTGGAAATCTTTATGTAATTAAGCTATGGCCTTAGGTCCAAGGAGCAGAGGAAGTACATAATGTGAATTGGGCAGAGAAACTTTCTCCCAAGAGAAAGGAGTTAACAGCATCCCTCTCTCTCTCACCCTTATCCATCATTCCTGAACAGTTCTTTTAGGTGTATATATATACATAAATGTGTGTATATATATATATATAAAGTGTATATATACACTTTATATAATACAGTGTGTGTGTATATATACATATACATATACTTTGTATATAAATACTATATATCTCTTTGTGTATATGCCTAGAAGCCCAAATAAGAAGTAAACATACAGCAGAAAGCAAAAAAAGTTTAGGCCTAAGTATTGAAAGTTTGGAAGTCCATAAAAGCTCCAAAGTCTGGACCTGTCAGCTGCTCTGAAACTAAGGTACGGGGGAAACAGAAATGAAGCAAATTTCACTTCTAATCCAAGTGAAAGTTTTGTAGAGCACCACCAAACTGCACAAGAGCTCAATGTAGGTTCAGCTACCATGTGATGGAGGCAACTTAATTTCCTCCCTCATAAACCCAAAGCTTCTCTCAAACAAAAGAAGCTTTGGGGATTTTTTCTCTGGAAAACAATTTCTGGAAATATGGATTTAGATATTATGGAGGAAAATAGGATTAAAATCTCTGTGAGACGACTTCTGCACCAATTTTCTCTTTCAGCATCTCTTTCAGTGACTGAAAAGTGTTTAAGTAGTTATGATAGTAAAGCAGTCAAGGACATTCAGAAGAAACAGCTGCTCCTGTTGGCACACTTCATTGCAAGTATGCTACAGGATGAGTATCTGACACTGGGGATACAGAGAAACATTTGTATTTCCAATGGGTAGAAGCTGGCCATTTTCTGCACAGCACTCTAAGTTATTCCTATATCTTTCCATGTGCTTCTTTTCATCATAAAATAAACAAGGAAATTGCTTACTCACAAGCAGTAAAGTAAAAGTTCAGTTAATTAATGTATTGTGTGAAGGGTGCAGGTAGATTTTATACGTGATGAAAATGAGACCTATTTGCAACTTCTGCCTGCTCATCTCTCTATTCATGAGGATAACAGACAGCAAAGCAGCAGCGTATCTCAGTTAGCAGTAAAGTGCAATTCCTTCAGACACGAAAAATGACAAGATAGACCAACAGTGAGGCTCTTCAGTCTGCTTCCACTGCAATGTACATAGAGTTGAGGGGAAAGTAAATTAAAAGCTTGAGTGCTCCGTTTCCCAAGGCATTCCCTGCAGCTGAGAATAAAAAAAAGAAAATCTTCTATTGCTTGACACTGGGTAAAAGGTTGTTGTTTTTTTTTCAAATGAGAACTTGTTCTCTTTCCTCCTGTGCAGTCCTTACTGCCTCGCACCTTACAAACGATGGACCACAGTTCATACTTAAAGCCTCAACCTTCCCTCCCCTGCGCTCCACAGCAGCACCACAGTGGGATGCTGTACAGACAAGGGAAGAGAGAAGAGAGATAAGAAAAGCTCCCTGCTTTAGACGGCAGCACTGGCATTGTTGTGTAGTGCACTCTTGAAGGAGAGCCTAGAGTGAGCCTTGAGAGAGCCGAGACTCGCAGGTCACAGGATGCAGCCCTCACGAACAGCGTGAGTCACACCCTGGTTTGCTGTGAAATGTTACCAAGTCCCAGGAGGATCGTCTGCTCTTTCCAGTTTGGGGTTTTTTTAGGTCAGAGTCAAAACAATTCAGTTTCAATTACTTGTGAAACTGAAATCCCTACTTTCTATATGAGGACTTCCATAATTCCTGTTCCAGTTGATGTCAGAGTAACTTTTTACTAGCTTACGTGAACAGCGCTCCCAGCTCACATTTGCAGAGACACTTCACTATCTAGTTTTTCATGTAAATCTTGAGAGTGGAATGGTTTATGCTGTTATCATGACTGCATTATCCCAATCAGTTCACTGAGTTTAAAGCAACCTACATGACGAGACCACAGGGACAAATCTTGATCCTTCATTCACTGATAGCAACAGGAGTAACTCCATGAGGTCAGTTGAATCAGGTAGGTGGAGAGCAGAGTGCTGACTGTTTGGACATACCTATGAAAATCTGTCATGGCACAGCATGGTGTCCATGGGACCGGGTTTGCAGATGACTGTGAGAAGGTCTGGGATGTTGGAAGGGAGTTAGACATATGCATGGGATTACAGCCCTGAGTGCAAAGACAGAGAAGAGCAGAGGGGATTTGGTTCAGGAAAGGCAACCAGCCTCATATTTTTCAAAAGGAAATGTAATGAAGTAAGAAGATCCTTTGAACAGGACATAACTTCCTGAGGAGGACATTTGAGGATAAATGTTTTGAAAAATACAAGGACCTGTTTGGATGGTAACGGGGAGGATACTAGAATAAAACTGTTCATCACGCAGATGGATCTCCTACTGCATTACTCTAGAGGTAGGTTGGTACCTCCAGGGATAAGAAAAGAGGCAGAATTTGTTTTCTCTTAAATGCTCTGAGCAATACGTGTAGAACAGAACATACAGAACATTGCTGAACCTAGGGAGCAACTTTAGTTCCTTGAAATTTAGAGCTGCTTTAGAGCTGCTCAGCATTGTGCTAAGTTACAGGAGCCATTCCAGAGCAATTTAACAGCAAAACATTCCCAAGTGCGTGTCATTCCTTATCCACACCTACCTCTACTGCACTTCATTTCTCCCATCCCATTTCTCACACTCCCTCCTCTTACCTTGATTGTTCCGGAGACTGTGTAGGGAGCTAGCAAGAGCCATTACAGAGACAGCAAAGTGCTCTAGGGCCCTGATGAGCTCGTAGTTTTAAACTAGAAATCTGAGATAGGATGTAGCTCCTTTGCCACAGAGAACTCTCATCATAACCCCTAAACTGATGCAGTGATTTCTCTCAGGCAGCCGATCTATTGCTATTCTGTTGTCTGAATATGTATTTCAGAAAATTCATGTGCTCCTGCCATACCCAGAACTCAACGTGGCTGATAAGTATTTGCTCTGCAGTAATATACCTATTTATACATTCCTTGAGGTAGGTCTGGAGCAAACATTTTTAGAGATGAAAGAGCATCAGCAGAACAATATACTTGCTGCCACCTACAGAAAGCAAGTCTAGTAATGAGACTGAAAGTACATAGAAAGTAACTCAGGGCTAAGGACAGAAACCTTCAGAGCACTGGCAATATTAGTTTGGATAATCTTGGAATATCAACTTGGATAATGTATTGAGAAATATGTGAGTGGCTCAAGAGATAACAACACTCACAATAGCCCAAAGCTAAACTTACGAAAATGCATAGGATAAAGCTGGCCACATTGTAAGATGTTTTATTTGCAGAGTAGCTGTATCACACAGGGAAGGAATTTTTAGTAATGAAACCCTCACACCAGCTTCAAAGGATCTTAAAAATTGCTTTAAAACACATAGCAATACTTGTTCATTTAAACACACTATGGTTTCTTAAATTTAGGTAGATTTGTAAGACATCAGGTACTTATTTTGCATTCAATGCAGCACAATACTGTTAAGAATCTGTGAGATAAATGGAAGTTTGACAACAGGGGGTTTCAACGAAGAGAAAAATAAACACTACCAGAAATGTCTATAAAATCAAATAAATAACAGAATATTTTATAATACAGAGCTTATCTCCAAACAGATCCATAAATAAACCCATTTTTAAATATATAGAACAGATAGAAACATCTCCAATAAATGGTTCTCTCTTTTTTTCTAATGCAGTATGGCTTCTACACAGATATTGGTTTCACCACAGGTTTTTGCTCAGGCAGATTTTTCTGATCTAGGATGAGGTTTCTCATCAGAATAAGTTGCAAAGTAAAAAAGTTCCATAGCTGATTTCAGAAAACAACAGTTCTGGAGGGGGCAATGGAAATGCTGAAGTTACACAACAGCTGATCAGCAGAACATATGCAACTATTTGCCCAAAGAGAGAAACTATGAATTGGAGCTGGGATCTGGCAGTGGCAGAGTCTGTTCAGGTTTGCTACAGATCACACATGGTGAGGGCTCTTTTCTAGATAGATTGAGATAAAAGCCTCTCCAAACTTTAGCAGACCAAGACCATGAAGCTTGATTTCCCACATGAGCACTCAGCTATTTGGCCATTTCGGAATAAATATGGGAAAATATTTCCCTATTTTTTTCTGGAATACTTTGAGAATTCTCATTTAAACTGGAAACAGAAACTAAATTTCAAAGACCTGAGAGGTCAAATTAACTATAGACCCTGAGTTTTTGAAAATCTCCATCTTGGAGCATGACTGTGCTTTGGAGGGGCCTCTGCCAGGCAACACCTTAGGCTTGGGTACAGGAAAGGAGAATGCAGCACCATTTAATTTCAAATTAGTAAGATTTGGACCAAACATAGTAAAAGAATCTGAAATCTGGGCTATTACCAGTAATAGATAACAAAAAGAACAATTAGTTGCTTCCTAATTAATACTTGACACAGAAAATATAATAGCTTGTGTGAAAGACAGCATCTTAATAAGCAGCAGATTAATTATACTTATTAATTTATACTTAGAGTAATATATATATACACACATTATATTAAATATACTTCATATGATACCCTGGCTTACAGCTATGTTTTTTCCCTGAGATACACTTCTGCTGACTGTAAAAGGAAGGATTTGAACCATTGAAGATGCTAAGGGCTTTTCCTTATGTTTCCTGTCTGTTCCCAATAGAAGATATGAAAAAATTACAGGGCTTGAGCTGAAATAAGTTTGTGCTTATTTCAGAAATTATGCAATTCCATTTACTCTTTTCTTTTTTCAATTTCCTTACCATCTTACTGAGGGTTTTCTTGAATATACACTACTTTGCATGAAAAAATAGAATTATTGATAGTTATTACCAATCAATAAGAAAGATCCTGCTCTCTTTCATTATTTCCTCATAAGAAACAGCCTGTAAATAGCTTTTATTGCAACTAAAACAGAAGGTTTAACAAATCCAAGGTTTGGGGCTTTTCTTCCTGCAGGAAATAACTCCTTTCCAATAACAAAGTACTGACTACAACATAAACCCATCATCCACAAAATATACTTACATCAGAAAAACTTTTAATAGGTTTTATTATCAGCTTTTCATAGCTTGAAAAAAACCCTTGTTTTGTTTGTATTGCATTTTTAAAAAATACATTTTATAGCAATAGCTTGTCAATGCACAAGCTGAAAAATCCACAGATCGTAAAAATAAGGGCACTTGAAACAATCATCTGCCTCCTTTCCCAGACCAGAGCCACCTTTCATCATTTTAATTCCTTGGAATTTCAAAGAACCTCCACAAGAAAATGTCCTTCAAAAGGAGTTTTTGAATTCTCCCCGATGCAGAAATCTGCTCCAGAAGGAGCCCTGATTGATGTTGGACACCACCTGGGTGCCTAAAGTTGTCAGGCCCAGGAGGCAAAGGAAGAAGCATGGGTTTAAACCAGGTGATTCACTTCTATGCTTTGAAAGGAGGAAGCAATGGTAACACCTTGAAAAAACATAAGCAGAATTACAGTTTTCCTCTAGATAGCTCAGACTGACAGTGAATTGAGGTACTGTGACTCTTCATTTTGCCTCCAAACCACATAGCATCTCTCAGTGACAAACCACAGCTTGCTCCGGGTTGAAGACTTTAAAATTTTGGCCTGAAAACATCACACACATCAATAGATCCCACATACACAAATAGCTCCAATTGCCAAACACAGGGCCAGCATCACTTACAGTCGGTCTCATCATATCTTATTTTACCTTGTAAAGGACATTGGCTGTGGCAAGGAACTGAAGGCTGAGGGATCAGAAAATTTGGGAGAGGTCTAGCCACTCTGAAACAGCTGGGAATAATGCCTTGATTTCACTGGGTTCAGAAGGCTGCTCTACAGAAATTACCCAAATATCTGTCTCTTCTGTCAGTGCAGCTGATATAAGCAGAGTCAAACCACAGAGGAATCTGGCCTCCTACTTTCTTTTTTATTTAATACCAGGCAGATATTTAGGTAGCTGCAAACTCAGATCCTGCTGGTTTAATTTGGAGCTGCAAAATACTATAATATCAATTATCAATACTGAACTATCTTGGAAATCAAATGTCCTTTGGCATCCAGAACCATCACTGAAAGAGCAATGGAAGCAAAAACAAGAATGGAAACAAAATAAATCTATCAAAATATCATCAGAATACCACAGAGCTGTTCTGAGAGCATGTACATGACATAAAAGGCAGAGTTGTCCCGCACGAATATTAACAAAAAGGTCTTCTGAGGCATAATTCATATTTTTTCAATGGAAATAAGGACAAACCTGGTTAGAAAGAGACACAGTTGTTGTCTATTTTCTTGTCTAAATCAATTTGTCTTGGCCTTCTTTTGATCTGTTCATCCTAACAAAGAGTCAGCACCATGAAACTGCTTCAGAAAATTAACTAAAATAGCAAGTAGGAGGAAACTGTGAATTCCCTGTTATACCAAGTTATCTAGTTACTGAAGGAAGAGCACGCTACTGAATTCATTCTTTTTGATTGTTCAGTTAATTTGGTGTATGTGATCTGATGATCCTTTGTTAACTGGTTAAAAAGAAATAAACAAAATGAAACCACTTTTTCTGAGGAAACCAATCAAACTCAAAGTAGCACTAATCAGCACCGACACGTAATATACCAAAAAGACTCAAGTTAGATATAAGGAAGAAGTTCTTTGCTGTGAGGGTGGTGAAGCGCTGGCACAGGTTGCCCAAAGAAGTGGTAAATGCTCCATTCCTTGCAAGATGTTCAAGGCCAGGTTGGATGGAGTCTTGGGTGACATGATCTAGGGTGAGAATGATGGCAGGGGGGTTGGAACTAGATGATCTTAAGGTCCTTTCCAACCCTAACTATTCTATGATTCTAAGACTCATTCCCTTTTGTATGTGGAAAGGTAACGGTATAACTGAATTCAGCTGAAATCAATTTTTCCAATTTATATAAGCAACAAGAGTCAAACATAAAAAAATCTCAGTAAACATTGCCTTTTGTTTAACAGGTGCTGTTGTAGCATTTGGTGACTACTGCTTAACACTTGCCAATTATTTTTAATTTAGAAAAGATCCAAATCCCCTGTTAGTCTTCCCATTGACCTCAATATGTCTGTCACCTTCTTGGGTTTTTTGTTAAATCCTATTATTAGCCTATTATTTGCTATCATTTCTCTGTTAGATACTAAAAATCAGGAAATATTAGGTGCAGTTTTTTATCCCATTTATCTTCTTGATATTGAAATATATAATCTTATTTTGATACTGAAGTAAATGTAAAGCAAAAATTAGGTCCTTCTTTTGGGCAAACATGCCAGCATGCTGTTTACAGAATCAGGTATAAAGTTAGTAACCATCAATCAGGATCCTGAAAAACTAAAAGTCTCTTCAAAAATTATATAGCTTGAGTTTCTAAGAAACAAAACTGTCCATGATATCACAACAATAACCGAAGCACTGAAATAAGGAAGAGATAGTAAGTGGTGTCTGTGTCCCTTAGACTGTCCATACAATAAACATTCGGAGATTGGCTGTGACAGTGCAACTCCCTGAGCATAAAATTTTACAGTTTTTTTCCTGTGAAATAAGAATATGGTCTGAGACAACCACAATAGGTAAAGTTAAAGATAAATCAGCACAAAGGAACAAGTACTTTTGCAAACAGAAAAATCAGAAAAGATTTTCTCCTGTTAAGAGATTTAAAAGAGCACATAGTCATATAATATAATCATAGAATCATAGAATGGTTTGGGTTGGAAAGGACCTTAAGATCATCTAGTTCCAACCCCCTGCATTGGCAGGGACACCTCACACTAGACCATGTCACCCAAGGTTCTGTCCAACTTGGCCTTGAACACTGCCAGGTATGGAACCATAACAATAAGGTTCCCAACCCTAAATTAAATGTCTAGGGAACTGAAGTACAAAGCAACTGAAATAAACTCTTTTCATTTCTAGCAACATCTGTCAGTAATTTAAAATTGTATTTTATACAATAAATCTAGAAAGGCCTGTTCACTGTTGGAATAAAACACTAAACCAAGATTAAATAAATATGATAAAGCTGGGTTTGTTTCAGTAAGATTGGAATTTCACATGAAAAGGAGACATATTTCAGGTCAAGGCCTTAGCTGAGTTATAAACAATCTGTGCGAGTTGGTTTTATTGGAAAATATTTTGTTGAAGCGAATCATATTTATCTGATCCCTTTCATTTGACTTAAAATCCATGAATACAAACACTTCTTTTCTGAATACAGGAAACATAAGCCAGTTTTCTTGTTTGTGATTCCAACCAGACATCCAAAAATTTTCTAAAAAAAGAAATTCCATCTGCTGAGTTTTTCCTAAGGCCATGATAAAAATTGAGTTTCTTATTATTCCTGTGATTGCTTTCCATTTGTATTTTTGATTCTCTGATTTTTCTTCACTTACCACTGAATCCTGTTCTGTGGAGGTGAGGGGTAGAACGGAAAGAGGGTAGAAAGGAAAGAGAAGACTGCAAACTATTAAATTCCAGTCCCAGCATTTACATGATGGCAAGTCCTTGGCCTTTTTCATCTATCATCAAATTGTTCGTCATTTTAATGCAAGTGACAGATACCTAGTATGCACATCGTCCTTAAGGAGATTTGTGGTTGCCCATAGATCAAAAATATACATGATGGAGGCAACCTAAACTCCAGCTTAACATATTAAAAAAAGATTTATATGGCCCTTGAACATCCCTGAGAAATATAATGAGTGATGGGACTTGTGCCTCAATAACACCAGATTATGACAATAATAAGTTAGTAGGATATAAGAACAAGTTAGCAGGAATAAGTAACTGCAACATTCAGTGAGCAGCAATGTAAAGTTTGTCACAGTGGTGACTATTTATGTTGCAGTATCAAAGCAGTAGCACTATGATTAAGGTCCTTTTATGGAATTCAAATTCAATAAGAGCTTTAACCTTTAGTTTGTTGAAAAGAATACCATTGAAATGGCAAAAAGCAAGTCAAAACATAGGATATGAACTTTGAGCTGTATTTTAAACTATATTTTTATAGTGGTTTGATGAAAAATTTATTGACATATCAAGTATCATAAAATCTTTTGAATCTTTTTAAGCATTTTTCTTTGTGTTCATTAAAGTTGTTTTTTTATAAGGCTTCAAAACACTTGAAGCCTTCCCATACAGGAAAGGCTGTGCAGGAAATCAAAACCATTTGGAGACATCTGCAGTCAAAGGGTGGCTCCTTTGACTGGAGGTTTCTTCCTGTAGCAGTAATTATCCATCAGTTGTGTTTTCTGTGCATTTTAGTCTTAGTGTGTCTCATACCGTCATTTTAATTTCAGAGTGCTGAGTTGTGTTCAGACAAAATAATTTCACAAATGTATGGAAAATTGTGACAGTCAGTCCTGTCAATGAAATCGCTGGATAAGAAAAGAGAATAATATTAAAGATGCATAACAAAGAACAAGTTTCTGAACATAGATACCTTCTAAAGAGGGAAATGAAAGCACTCCTGATCCCCTTATAGGCAATACGAAAGGAAGCCATGCATAAATTTTTCCTTCATAGCCTTTATTTGTATAGCTCTAAGCTTAGAAACACTCAGAAATTTTTGAGTATATAAGAACATCATGTTCTATATTAGCTGTAACTAAATAGAGCTGTCGATAACTCATTGTAATTCGGGCTACCACAATGGGCCAGAAACTTGTTCCCTACTTTCTACAGTCTAATCAAGTAGCAGTTGGCAAAGCTTATAGTGCAGTGACACATCAGGAAATAAGGAAATGATGGGAATGGTGGAATTTTTGAAACGATGCAAGGTCCTAGTGTCAGTCCATGTAGAACTGAGTGCTATTCTAGTTTTTGCACAACCCTACCTTTAATGTCCTTCATTATTAACAAAAGGGCTTCTGCATTTGATGTCTCTCAGCAGACAAGAAAGACTCAAATCTCTTTGAATAAAGAGAAGAATAGCTCATTTCTATTACAGTCCCGCAAGAGGAGTAGGAGCTAAGAAGAACACTGTGACATTGTGACATTCAATAGCATGACATTGAATTGAGGCAGCCCACATACACTGGTCATTGCCACTTTCAGGAATGAGAGTAGAAAAAGATTTCTAAGATGTATTTTCATCTCACGCTCAATAGAGAACTGTGATCTCGACACCCACAGGCCTGACACAGCACTGGGTGGTGATATGAAGAGACGACAATGAAATAACGTTATCTCACATTGAGAAAATAGGATTACTCTTGAAAATGTCATGATTTGAAACAACTACACATTTATTTCTTTATTTCCATGATACCATGCCTCTACACTTTGCAAATCAAATTAAAAGTGCTACAGTGGCTATTACTTTTAACCACTGGAATGTAATACTAATTTTAGACCCTGGGTCAAATACTTTTTCAACAAAACATGCATAGGACCTAAATAGGTTTTGCTATAGCTTTTGCTTCGGTGGTCCTTTACATCTTTTTCTCAAAACAGAAAGTTAGTTATTATAAACCAGATGTGAATTTTATGGCACAAAAAGATGGGGAGATCCCATTGATTTGCTCTGTCCTAAGGGAAGTTGAAAACAGTCCCTCTCAAAACATTCTTCAAGTCATTGTAAGCTGCTTCTCCCTTTGCATTTGCCTGGTTGTGCCCTGGCACATCAAAAACATCAGGCCTCACCTTGCTCTACAGCTTTGCTTACTAATCTGTCAATGTCGTACGTGCAAGGAAGAGCTGCAACCTTGTAGAAGTCCTTTGTGCCATGGTATAATGGTTTGCACATCTCTCACCCTGCACCCCAGTTGGCTTTCTAGGTCAAGTTCTTGCCCTTTATTTGCCCTGTACCAAAAGCTCATTTACTGCTTACTTTTAAGCAGTCATCTAGCACCTATGATGCTACCTATATTATCACATTATGAGGACTTGAATGATGCAGCTAAAATCAGGTCCCTGAAGCTTCAATAGAGAGCTGGGACTTAGAGCGTCTATGATGTTAATATAATTTTCTCAGCTTCAATTAGAGTTTGATCCAATACAGTTGTTTCAAGGTCTCTATGAAATTGAAGTCTTGGTGTTCTCTGTGGAAGGCATTATGAGAAATAGGATCAATCAAGTTTCAATATAAAACTGTAGGCACTATTTGACGCATTTCTAGTGGTGTATTAAGCTGTTCTGAGGCATTTGCTCTGACTGGTCCTGTGAGTGATCTTTGAATGCCAGCATTTTATTGTTCTCAAATGCATTTGTAAATCCACTTTTTTCTTGGTCATGTTTCTATTTGCTAGTAACTCAATCTAATGGAACAAAGTGACTTTTAGATGTAGTAAAAAGAGGGTTGATTGAAAAAATTAGAAATACCTCCATAAAGCACAGAAGCTAGATATCCACTTTCCCGCTATAGAGCATGCTCGAGTAAAATGGGCCCAGTGAAGTCAACAAAATAACTTTCATTCACTTTGACAGACTAGGAGTGGGGATCTTTAACCATAACTGTAACATAAAAACCTTAAAACATTAGTACAGTGCATACTTCAAAGCATTTACTGACCTACACTACCAGACATCAGAAAACAAAAGAAAATAAAGGAAAGAATAAAGACTTCTTTCAAACTTCAGGCAAGTAAAAGGTCTTGCATTCTCAATTTGTTTGAATGTAGTTTGTAATAGCAGTAAGTATTTTATGCCATGGACAACAGCCTTATACACCACATACTGTAGTCTGATTTCTTTCCTCTTGACCCAGGTTCATATTTGCAATGCAAATACTTAAGGGACCACTCATGCCTCCAAGCTATAAAATGATGCCTTGTTTACAGCAAACATCCATCTTCCTTAAAAATGCTTGCCATTCTTCAGCGATATTCCCAATTATTAACTTAGGACAAAGCTTTACAGCATTTTAGTTGCACTGTGTAACAGTGCTGCAAAATTATTTTCCTGAGGGTGCCTTCCTATTATGATTTATTTACTATTGCCACTACATGAAATCAACTATTCCTTTGCAAAACTAGTGTTTGTACTCAGCATCTCTCGAGCTGTTATTACTGTCACTGTGAAAATAACAAAATAAAAGCATTCTCTCTTTTCTCTCATCTCTTCTACACGAGAAAGGAACTAGGGGATGCCCTGGAGAGGGATGGTGTCTCCTGAGGTTTTTCTGCTACCTGAAATACTGAAGGCAGAGGTGAAGATCCAGTTATATCCTTCATCCACTTCTTGTCTCCCTGGTTAGCTAGAGAAGTGTTCAAAGAGGACGCATGCACTACCACGCTGCTGTTAACACTGAACTCATGCCTGTACAGACACATCCACCTCTCAAGAGTTCCAACCATCTTATTCCTGCTTCAGGATCAGCTCTTTATTCATGTGATCCCTGAAATAATTCTTTCACTGGTTTAAAAACTATTAAGGATTTCTTTGCACCCAGTCTATTAAAAAAAGTTGCAGGAAACTGTGCAGATTTGGAAATTTCATCTAAAGAAGTTTAAAGGCAGCTGAAATGAAAAAGTCCACATTTTGTCTCAAACAGCTCTTTCAACATTATTTCAAATAGATTACATTTTACAGCCAACTAGCATTACTTTATATCCTATTAAAAATGATACTCAAATTTAAACATCTGCAAGGTGTTAAGCATTCTCAGCAAAATTCTCAGTAAGCTGAACTCCTACCAGCTACAGATGGAGAGGAGGGGGCTGAGAAGTACGTTGCAAGAGTCAGTCTTGAGTACATTTAAATTTAATTCCATTTTGATAGGCGTTGTGGGTTTTGGCCACAAAAATCACACTCCGTATTTAGAAAGCTGACTCTTAACGGCAGCTGAAAGTTACACTTCAGTCTCTCCTGAAGGCCTGTATTTCTCAAGTACTTTGACACTGTTAAGAAGGTTCACGGTATAAAACCCACCATAAAATCCCTAAAACCAGGAGGCCATAGTATAAAACCTATTATCTTCTCCCTATAGGTTTGACTTGAAAGCAAAACAGCTTTCAGCTTTTGGAATCTAATCCTATCTTGCGCCAGTTGGGTGGATTCTATGTGGGTAATGCTTTATGGATAATTAAGATTTATGCAGAACACAGGTTGTTTCTCACTACAAGTCATTGCTTGGGGGGTTTATTGGCTGACTAATGATGTACACCTGGTAAATTAAATTGGGGTTTTAGCCAAAATAAAATGCCAAAATAGATATGAACTCTCCTTTAACATATCCTTGAAAAGCCATGGGAACCATGTCTCAAAGTCCTGTATAGCTTAGTAAGCTACTAAATCAAAGGAAGTGTTGCTATATAATCTGAAATACATATTAAAATTAAAAATTGCAATTTTTATTAACTCTAAACAGATAGGACCCATCTATCCCAATTTAAGACTAAAGCAGCTACAATGTTAACAATGTGAGTAACTTCATTAGGAAGACACATGTTTTTGCACTTAACTGAAGCTGATTAAGACTGACAATTTCATGAGTCACTGTAAACCATAAATCACAGCTATACATATTTCTTTCTGTAGTATTTTAGCATTCACCAGTGTCACAGCAGAAACTTAAACATGTGTAGTACAATACCTAACATAACTGAGTCCTGATCCCTGCATGGGGAAGAAGGTAGCATTCATTAAAAAAAAAACCCAGTAGAATAGACCCATATTTGTAGACAACTGCATGAGTTATCCTCAAGTTAGAAGCTTTCTAGAGATCAAAGGAGCACAAGGTATCAAGGCTTCTGATATACAACTGAGGTTTTAAACACTAATCAACATTCCAAACATCAATACAAAGACACAAGAACCAAACTGCACCTTCCTAGCTCTCAAGCTGCTTGATCTAAATTGGCTTTTCAGGAATTATTGATACAAAGTGGTTTGGGTTTGTTTGGGTTTTGGTTTTTTTCCAAAGAGTTTTTACTGTATTTTTTTCCAGAATGTGAAATTTTATAAATAAATCTCTGTATGTGATAAAATTACTTCACTAAAGTGAGAGCAGCAGGAAATCAGGAAAAAGCGTACAAAAAACCCACAACCCTTCTCATTAATATTTCCTAATTTACAAGTAACAGCTTTTAAGTCTAAATTTATTATGCACCATTTGTTCCGATTCTAATGATACCTCAGAATCCAAGGCAGCTTAAAGACATGTTGTACGTACATTATTAAATAACATAAAAAAATCCAATGCTATAAATCTTAAGATACGGATAAAATACACTTTATGTGAATATAGACTAGTCAGACATACTATAGTTAAGTCAAAGTTACCTCAGCAGAACCATAAGAACACTTGGGAAACGATATTTCAGCACATTTCTACTGATTTACTAATATGTTAGAGCCTTCTCTTTTTTCTCAGTAGAGCCTTCAAACTGCAAACAATATCATAGCCAAATCATTCCAGTTATTATAACAAACACACTGTGTGCCTTTACTCCAAAAGGCTTAAAATCACATGTTGAGACAGCACAGAAACAGGAAAATGGAGTATTATGTCCTCGATTTAATGATGCAGAGTTGAAGCACAGGGAGTTCAAGTGCAGTGCTTTGGTATCACACAGATCTTTGTGCATCGATACCTTCATGCCCCAAACCTCCCAGTTTAGCTTCTCTTTCTTTAAAGACATTATTTGTAGGAGCTTCAGACTCCACCGGTGTAGGTTTCCCCCTTGAAGAGGAAACAACAAAGATAGAAGGAGATGTGAGTAGTCTAAACCAGGTGTTAATAACTTCTCTCATTAGTGGTTTGGAAGAGACTAATTAAGCTCAAAGGATTACAAGAGTATTTTGCAACGCTAAATAAAGTTATTACACAAGTACTTAAAATTTCAGGGTTCGAAACATAATTTCCTTAGCCTGTGTAGGATGGGAAAATGAATAGGAAAATAAACTTACAGTTCCAGCACATGGTTCATTAAATGTTAGGCTGAGCTCAAATTATTTTTCAAAATGAAATGTCCATTACAGCACTACTTGTTAATTTAGCCACTGAAGTGATGTATTAAGAGCAACAGCTCTGAGCAGAATGACAGTAATTGCCCATACTGCAATAAAAGCATAGAAGTAATCCCAGCATAACACATCAAGGAAATCTCAAGCATGGTGAAACAAAATTGCTCTGTAATTTTTATTTTTACAGGCTTTATCTTTTTTGGGTGTTCTTTCCTTGAGCAAATGATTTTTCTGCACAGAGGAACTGATAAAAATCACACTGTGAGAAGAGCAGTGTCACTCTGTGGCAAATTCTGTGGCACTTCCACTTGCCGTGTTCATGCTCTCTGTAACACATGAACCTTTTTCCTTCCACATACCAAGGACAAGCTTTCTATTTATTAGAAAAAGAAAAAATAATACATTTCTGCTCTTTAAACTCCTCGGGTTTTTTAATGGGAATGTATCTAGTTCACCTCTTCCACCAGCCCATGGCCAGCAGAGCAATAGGTATCCCCATAGCAAGCTATAAAACATGACTGACTACACTTCACGAGCCACCTAAAATGCTGTCACGCATTCACTTCTGCATCTCAGCAGACAAAAACATAATTCCTTGGCAATAAAATGTTGGTTCATTTGTCTAAGACCTTATAAGCTATTTTCTGTCCCCACAGCATTTAAGTTTGAAAATTTACTTTTTCAGAGTTTGGCCTATCAATAATTTGTCCCACATAAGTAATGTCCTTCTCCACTCCCTGATTGCTTAGTGTTTTGGGGGATTTCCTCTTTATTCTAAGAAGTTCTTGAGGCTTTTTCTTAAGCATCTATGCTCTATTGAATATATGCTCATAGTTACAAAACTCCAGAGTGCTCAGTTTGAATTGAATGAGCTGATATTTCATCTGATTTATCTGCAAATTCAAAAAATATTAACATATCAATCATACATCCTATCTATCTGTCTAAATAAAGATTTAAGCTACATTTTTACATCTCTGTTCAGGTCTTTCAACTAGTATATTTGTTTTAGTCCAATTATTAAAATGGTTCAGATTTT
>NW_009940381.1:2497-14874 GCF_000696875.1 Nestor notabilis | reverse complement strand
TTTCCTAACCCGCTTTTTGGTTTAGAGGGGAATTTTCTCTCTCTCAGATTTAGCATTATTTTCCCTTATATCTACCATCCTGCAGATTCAACTCTTCAATGACCTACAATAGCTTTCATACTGATTTTAAATATTTTACTACTCTAAATCTTAAAAAAACTGCCACATTTGAGGGCACACACATTCCTACCCCAGGCTGTGATCATGAATCATAGTATCATAGAATGGTTTGGGTTGGAAAGGACCTTAAGATCATCTAGTTCCAACCCCTCTGCCATGGGCAGGGACACCTCGTATTAAACTATGTTGCCCAAGGCTCTGTCCAACCTGGCCTTGAACACTACCAGGGTTGCAGAATAGGCTCTCCTTTTTGTTGAAATTACCTCCTTTTACATCCACAGCATCTTACACAACTGAACCTTTGAAACGGCTCAGTTCCGTTGCCAAACACACGAGATCTTCTTGATTCCCACTTTGAAACCAGCCCCTGTTCCCTGGGGCTCCATTCAAGTCATAATGAATTGCCACCTGATCTTCTCCTCCCTGGTCTTTTAGCTTCTAATGACTCACATATTGCATTGCATTAAACTACAGTTTTCTAGTAATGGAGATCTTTTTCTTAGTTTGTACATCCCCAAAGCATTTAGAAGATTTAGAAATATTTAAGAGCAACCAATTATGAGCTCAGCTTCAAAGGAGGAGGAAATTAACCATGGACTCCTAGGACAAAAATTTACACCATAATCCCTGGATACCCCCACATTTAACAGCTACTGCAGAATCTCCTCTGACAGTCAAGAATTGACAAAAATTCAAGCCTGATGTGTTCTATTTCCACACACGCAGCTGAAGGAATTATGAATTTGAAGAGAAGGTTCAGCTAAAAGAGATCTCAGGCAAAAACCACTCAAAGGAGTGTGATTCCAGCCACGTCTAAAGACTCAAGTCTCCAACTAGTAAGAGAAGGCCCACCACAAGGTGCAGGAGATATTACCCTATAATACACAGAAATCATGCTAGCATCTTTTAAATTATTTCTTGTATCAGACATTTATTGACAGCACAAGTATGTGAACACACAGTCAGGAGAAAGGGGAGGGAGGGCAACAACAACAACAAAACTTTCAGAGAAAGCAAAAATAATACAGCATGATGATTAGGAAAGTACTTCATTTGCAGGAAATGCTTTGACATTGACAAAGTACCAGCGACACCAGAAGCAGCAAGAATTTTATTAGTCACTAAGGAGAAGTTTTGCACAAAAAGACAAAGCCTTCACAAGGCAGCAGAACCTCCTGGTGAAAATGAGGGTGGCCCTTTCATCGTTCATGTTGTTTCTTGTACCATATGGCCAAGCCTAATAATCTTCTAAACTGAATCCTTATTAAGAGGAGAGCTTAAGAGAAGTAAGAGAAAGCAATCTGGCCTCATACAGAGAGTAGCCTCAGGTTCTCCCTGCAGATACTTCCCTTCCACAAGATGGTTTTAGTAACAAAAGGATTCTTTAGTTTGTTCATAGCAAAGCCTGATTCTTATAATTTTGCAGATAGACTCAGACATGTAAAACCTACTCATTATGTCCAACTCTTTCCGAGGGATAATTATTGTGGTTCTTTTATTTTAACTACTGAAAACACTTAGGTGTTGGTAGGCAGTATAACATGGAGAAAGAGATTTAAAGAGATTTAATATACCAATCAATTGCTTATAGAGTTGGGAAGATCAATTGAGACAGGATTTATTTGTTAAGACTGCAGAGATGCAAAGGAAACTAGAAATCGCAGGTGCCGAGATTGCCTATGGTCTGTAACATGTGCATGACTTTTGGGATAGACTAAGAATGTAGGTTTGAACTCATGCTTGCCTGAAATACGGATGTTAGTGCTGACATTGTTTGTATGGACAGCACAAAATCACAAACTTGCACATTCTTCTGAAAAATAAAAGGCAAAGCAACCCAAAAAAGTGCAGAATTGTCCTATTATTAATACTAGTGATAGAAAAATACCAGTAATCTTTACTCTTGGCAACTGTTCCACATGAATGATAGGCCCATATTTCCACATGCCATACCTCAGAGCACTCCTGTTCTATGGCAAGGGCAGGATATAATTTGCTTTGTCATTCTTCCCTTGTGCTAAGATGTGGGTTTGTCCCTCAGAACAAGATCATTTTGCCCCAACTCTCATGCAGATGTTCCAAGCAAAACTGGCAAAACACAGGAAAATAGACATTTTATAAAATGAAAGAGCTATAATGTCTCAGTGTCAGTCCCAGAAGGTCAAAGCCTGCCTAGATCTCATGCATGCCCTTCTATAAGTGTTTTCATAGAGAAGGAAGCTGAGGGCCCTCATTCTGCTCTCTTTCATCTACCTAAAAATGCAGAGGTCACCCTTCTTCCAAATTATGACTCTTGAGACAACCTTGTGACCAGTTAATTCAAACAGTGGAGACCAACTCAAGGTTACGTGTAGCCAGACCCTGTTCTTGAAAAAAGAGATATTTTATGTCCTGAAAGGCTTGGCAGGTGAGGATTTTTATTCTTTACTGCAAGCACTAACTTGTAAGCAAGTAGCCAAAAGATGAGACTGAGCATGAGTGTGTCTGGATGCTGCGGTGTGTTGGCACTCAAAACAAACCTGATGCATTTCAGACAACTTCAAGGTCACGGGTTCTGACTTTAAAAGGGCTGAGTTTTAAAAGATCTATTGAAGCTTAATCCAGAATTTTGGGTTTGCCCATTTCAGTTATCATAGGAGGCAACCTCAGGAGAATAAACATGCAAAAAACCCACAGGTAGATTCACATGTATGAAAATTACATCCACCCTATATAGTCTAAATTACCAGTCTGTTTATCTGTATTCATCTACAGTCATCATGCTAACTACAGCACTTGACAGTATGAATACAAAAGCTAATAATCTGAAATTCAGTTATGTTCCAGAAAAAACTCACAAGCAAGGATTTTATATCAGCCTGCAACTACAGAGAGAAGCCAAGACATATACAGCAATTGTGAATAGGTTTTTATAAAACCTACAAGGGAATGAGAAATAGCACATATAATTGACTCGAATTTCCAATAGCTTTTCTGCATTTTCCACCAAAATAAAACAAATGTTCTACATCATTCCTTTTCCTTACGTGACAAGAACTGTAACATTTAAAATATAACACAATTACTGTAACTAAAATAGCTATGTTCAAAAATGGATGCTCCAGTTCAGCTGAAAGTTCTATATTAAAGTTTAATATTATCTATGAGCAGTACATTGGGGATACATGACAACAAATTCATAAATCTCTGCATTAGCATATTTGTTTTCATGTCAACACCATGCACGCAGCGGAATTTCAATTCCAAAATCACTTGGAATGAAAGAAATAACAGCTAGTAATATCACTGTCACCAGTGTATATGGAAATACTTTTTATGATTCTTATATAATCAGTGCAGTCTGATATGAGTAAAATATAAAGATGTCAAATCCAACGTATAAACAATTGTGCCCTCGAGTTAGTCAGTATCTGAAATACATGCTTATGTTTTGGAACATGACCGAGCTGAGCCCACTCATTTCTGTTTTTAGCATGTGTGATTCCATCAAATATGTTAAAGTTAAATTTCTGGTTACATTCTGTACTGATAGCTATAAAAACTAATGACTGTACCACAGGCTGGAATGTTTGTGTCACTTGTACCAGGATAAATCAAGAGTAATTTCACCATGGTGCCCAAGTGCCTTCACATTGAAATCTCAACTAGTAATTTTTTTAATGTAGCAGACATATCCAAAACAAGACTTGATGGCTGGGAGGCACATGGAATTTATACTGTAGGTATTTTTACTAATGATATTCATTAACCGTTGTAAGAAATTACCAAAGAATATGACACAGATACCTTTCTAAAATGTCTTCCTATTTAGGCACAGGCTGCTTTATACAGGTGTCAGCAGGTAAAACCCCACACTGTCAGAATCTTAGGATCATGGAATGGTTTGTGTTGGAAGGACCTTAAAGCTCATCCAGTTCCAACCCCTGCCATGGGCAGGGACACCTTCCACTAGAGCAGGTTGCTCCAAGCCCCTGTGTCCAACCTGGCCTTGAACACTGCCAGGGATGGGGCAGCCACAGCTTCTCTGGGCACCCTGTGCCAGCGCCTCAGCACCCTCACAGGGAAGCGCTTCTGCCCAAGAGCTCATCTCAATGTCCCCTCTGGCAGGTTCAAGCCATTCCCCTTGTCCTGTCCCTACAGGCCCTTGTCCAAAACCCCTCTCCAGGTTTCCTGGAGCCCCTTTATGCACTGGAGCTGCTCTGAGGTCTCCCCTTCAGGAGCCTTCTCTTCTCCAGCTGCCCCAGCCCAGCTCTCTCAGCCTGGCTCCAGAGCAGAGCTGCTCCAGACCTTAGACCTAGTTTCATTTGGCTTTTCTGCTTTCCAAGATCACTCTGGCCGGGGCAGAAAATCACCACCACCTTTTTGTTGCCAAATCTGACAGGCACAATATACAATGAGTACACTGTTATATTTCCCCTTGTTTATGGGAAGAATCAACTAGCTTTTTCAAACTTTTTTTCCTGAAAACCATATCTTGCAAATGTTTTCCATCCTGTACATTGTGCCACTGAATTGAATTTTGAGCAAAGATTATCACATAATTCAAATTCTCTGTACCGTGTTGTGCTTAATAATATGAAAATTACCATTATTAAAGTAGCAAATACACAGTTCAAGATTTCTAGGGATGACTTGGAAACATTATTAAATCAAAGAAGTCATTGTGATTTTTTCTCTTAATAGAAACCACGATATGCACATCAATGAGGATTTAACACCAATATTTTTTAAAATTCAAAGCAGTTTAAATCAGTCTTTGTTTACAAGTAACTTTTCCAACCACTGAGCCAGTTTTCCCAGTGCCAGACTCCAGTTTCACAGGCTGAGCAGCATTTTATAACATTGCTCTGCCAAATCATCAGGGCTTGATCAACATGCAGCATTGCAGATGTATATCATCATTGAGACCAGATGCTTGAAAGGAAAATACCTACTCACTGCAGACGTCAAGCCTATCACTCTGAAAAATCTTCCAACCAACTGCTCCTGATAGCAAAGCTGAAAGTACATGACATTTTTTCACATCTAGAGAGACACGCAGGGATAGGGCTGTAGGCAATCCCAGTTGTCCCAATCTAATTAACTTCTCATCCTCCAGGCAAGAGCAGATCTGAGCAATTTGTTTCTGTATGAACATTGTAACAGTCAGCCAGAGCTATCAAATTGAGGTGAAGCTTTTCCACAGTATGATGGACTCTGGACCATATTCCATTAAAACATCTCTCTAAGTGGGTAACAACACTACAAAATCTTTTCATTCCCTTGAATTTCTTACCATGGTCCAGATACGGCATTAGCCAATGACTACCAGTGGACTATTAAGTGATGTATTTTCAGATATCTAGCACATCATTAATGTATATGTCTTTAAAACATATTTTGGTACATGCATGAGTATATTTGAAGCTATACCATAGTCTGTATTATTGAATTCAGTTGTGCAATATAATTTTACTAAAGCATGTATTTTTCTTCGTGATTTATCCACTGTTAAATGGATAAAAAGCAGCAAGGAGAAGTAAATTTACTGCAGGAATAGAACACTGAAAAATGTTCTTATTTAATGGATACCTTTAAATTAATAGAATCATAAGAACCATTTAAGATCATGGAGTCCAAGACTCGCAGTTCTTCTTTCATGAAGACAGGTTTATAGTAAGGGAGTTCCTGGACAGTCAAAGGTGAGTAACTTGTTTGTGAATGAGGAAGGCCTTAATCACAAGGTCACAAAAAGCGTTCATCCAGTTGGTGGCATCCAGCTGGGGTAGTGGGCTGAACACATAGTGAAGTCTGAGAGCAACTGAAGGTACTGTCTTTAGTACTTCGTCTATAGGCTTCCCTTCTCTCACCACTCCAGATTCAGGTTAGGCTGCATCCTCTATATCCACACAGCCTCAGCATCAACCAAATGACACATGCAGCAAGGGATACATGTTTAAACCACAACTCAGGTAGAGTGCCACCAGCTGATTAACCTCCACTTTGATAACACATCTGCAAAGGTTAGCCTCTCCCTTTGGGCCACTTCATTTGTTAATTTAGTTTGGATGCAGGTGGATAGATCAGAATTTGATATGAAGTAACAGCTTTGACCCATGAAATTCGGATCTAGACTTCTCAAGGTTTAGAAAACAGATGGCAAGATTTACTTGCTGATATAAACCGGTCTTTAAATACAAGCTCTTAAGACTAGATCTATGGTTGCCGGAGTTGAAGACTTTCTGACCAGGTATTTCCAGATATTCCACGTGTTGAGGGTGTAATGTTTAGTATCAGATTACTTACTTTATTATATTTGAAGTTACATGGGGTTTTTGATTTAGCAGAGTGGTACTGCAATACGCTGAAATCACAATACAAGTGTAAGCAAAATATAACAATTGCAATACACAGTTCAATCACAATACCCGTGTGAACCCTACCACCAGTCTTTATAACATGCTCACCATCGCAACACTGACTGTTCACTGAAAGGAATACATGGGTTTAAACCAGCCCAAGCCCATTGCTCTTTTCAAAAGTCCTTTAGTCCTTTGTCTGGTTTTTATACTCTGTGCTGGACCCAGTCATTTACACCACCAGCTGATCCTCTCAACCAATATATTTATCTAAAACAAAGGCCACTCCCTGGTCCCCTTTCTGTTGAGATAAAGACAAGTGTCTTTGCAGCAGCCCATCACTCACACTCTACATTATACTGAGGTTTATGGATACATCCTCCTTGCCATCTCCTCTGAGACTTCTTCCATTGTAGGGATTACTTCTTTGATCAGTTACACAAGCCAAGTCTCTGATACCCACTTTGCAATGCTAAGCTTGGCAGTCCTTCCAAATTAGGTGGCAGATTTTAGATGCATACCAGTGTAGTACAGCACACTGCCAGAATGCCTGGCCTACCTGTACAGTATACCTGTAAGGAACAACAGTACTTTTAAATAATGGGTGGTTCTTATTCAAACATGACTGTAAACATCAACTTTTGTTTGCCTACAATAGACCATTATCAATAATTGTTGTATTTTACAAACCTACAGTCCTCTCTAAATCTCCGCATTTCAGTGTCTCATTCTTCTCAGGTGGGTGTCAGGAGAGCTTTCAAAGATATGCAGCGCCTCTCTGCAAACATTGACACTTACTTGTCCAGATGTGCAGGTGGCCATTTACTGAAACCAATTATTATGTGCATTTTTATTCATTTTTGTGTTGCTGTTAGGCAAAATCATAGCATTTTCTAATGGGCTCGATATCACCCCATCAGGGGCAAAATTCTTTCTGTCTTTTCATTACTGCCTTTCTGCAGTAATGAAAAGCAGTGGAGTTTCCAAACCTGCCCACAGTGATTACTCAAAAAAAAGCCAACAAAAAAGTTCAAGGTTTATTTAATATCTGTCAAATCTCCATTTTGCAGGCAACTTACAAAAACCTGACAGAAATCAATCTTCTATATACGTTCTCTTAATTACCAGCCTTTAACACACAGCTGATAAATGTGGGGCAGTAGCCAAGGGGAACTGAAATCACTGTCTCCTTCCCTAATAAAATATACTTTCCAGTGCTTTTTACATAGGTCAAGGGAATTCAGTTAGATGTTACAATAATAATTTGCTTGCACAGAGGAGTGTGCTAACTTGCATGTTTGAAGGTCAGATTTCCCTGAGACTTACAGCCGCATTGAAGAAAACATCCTAGACTACTTCCTCTTTCTAAAGACACAGCATAAGACAACACTGATTTTTCTTGATCAACTACTTATGCAGACAGGATTATGTGTGGACAAGATACACAGGAGGTGGATTTAAGAAGGCTTACATGAATTAGTTTGAAAGTGTTTCAGTTAAAAATATCACTTCCTCTTTCTCGTTTTCCCACGCTCCCACCTCTGCTCTCAGAATCTTGGCCTGCAGGAAACATCTGCAACATTGCAATATTTTTGTGAACACTGCAGCAGAAAAAAACCTATTGGATTAGGGAACTTTGTATAAGTATCAGTGGCTTTTATGATATACAGCTATCATAAGATCTAGAAATACCAATTACGGTCAAGACCTCCTGCATGTAATGTCTTTGTCAGTCTATGTGCAACCTGTGAGAGACAATCACATCCGTGGAGAACTTAGAATGACAATCAAAACAGAGAATACTGAGTGGACAAAATGTGTTGGAAATATTGTCATTCCCATTCACACATGGGAAATAAAGACTAGGGGTTAGATGGCACAAAGAAGCAAGACATGTTCAAGTAGGGTTCTTCAGTTTGTCCTGAAGAACTTTAGTTGAGATCGCTTGGAAATAATTGGCTAAGTCAAAAAGAGGACCCAACTTGTCCACATACCAGTCATACTTTAGCCTTTCTGAGCTGTCATAGTTACACATGATGATTTCAGTTGTATTAACTGCAGGAAGTCCGAGAAGCTTCACAGGTTGTCCAAATACTCTGCAAGGGTAAGAGCTACTCTTTAAATACTTCTGCATCTTCACCCCAACTATTTTTCCTATTCATGCTACACAATGGCACCCAGAAAACATCTCCATTAATACACTACAACTTCCATGACAGAAAACTCCCTTTCTGTTCCAGGAGAATGATAAAAAGCAGCAAAGTTAATGTGATATGCTCATCCAAAAAAAAAATTGCAGATGTAGAAAGCTGATTAGAAGGTTTTGGAAGACAACCTCACTTGGCAATTGTCGTCTCCATCAATTTGACAGGCATCTTAAAAAAAAAAAGCTCAATTAATTTTCCAGTTTTTGCCATATTGAAAAGCATGTTTAAAACTTAAAAGGCAATTATTAGTCTTCTTACCTCTCAGAGAAGTAATGCTAATGCAATTTCTTCCAAGATAGGAGTTCAGTGAATAGGGCTATGCTACTGAAAGCAAAATTGAAACTCAGCAGTGGTTCTGCTAAAGTAATAAAGGTTACTAAGAAAAAAAGAAAACCCTGAAGGTCAGAAAGATTTCTGCCAAATAACATTTCATGCTTCTTAGTAGAAAGAAAAAAAAATCTCACTAATCTTGAAATCAATTCATGTAGCTAATACCAATTTTATTGTCCTAACAAACAAACATGAATTGAAGTGATAAAGCCTGTAAGGTTTAATGTAGGAATTCAAAATAGATTGAGCACATTTACACTCATTTATCAGATGCAGGTAGATAAAAACTGGGCCAATGCCAGCCTTATGAAGTTTAACCAAGCCAAGTGCAAGGTCCTACACCTGGGTCGGCACAACCCCAGGCACAGCTACAGGCTGGGCGGAGAAGAGATTCAGAGCAGCCCTGTGGAGAAGGACTTGGGGGTGGTGGTTGATGAGAAGCTTGACATGAGCCGGCTTCAGTGTGCGCTTGAGCCCAGAAACCAACCGTATCCTGGGCTGTATCAAAAGAAGTGTGACCAGCAGGTCAAAGGAGGTGATCCTGCCCCTCTGCTCTGCTCTTGTGAGACCTCACTTGGAGTATTGTGTCCAGTTCTGGTGTCCTCAACATAAAAAGGACATGGAGCTGTTGGAGCAAGTCCAGAGGAGGGCCACGAGGGTGATAAGAGGACTGGAGCACCTCCCGTGTGAAGACAGGCTGAGAAAGTTGGGGCTGCTCAGCCTGGAGAAGAGAAGCTGTGTGGAAACCTCAGAGCAGCCTTCCAGTATCTGAGGGGGGACTATAAAAATGTTGGGGAGGGTGGGGAGGGACTCTTCATTAGGGACTGTAGTGATAGGACAAGGGGTAATGGCTTTAAACTTAAACAGGGGAAGGTTAGGTTAGATCTAAGGAAGAAGTTCTTCACAGTGAGGGTGCTGAGGCACTGGAATGGGTTGCCCAAGGAAGTTATGAATGCTCCAACCCTGGCGGTATTCAAGGCCAGGTTGGACAGAGCCTTGGGCAACATAGTTTAGTGTGTGGTGTCCCTGCTCATGGCAGGGGGGTTGGAACTAGGTGATCTTAAGGTCCTTTCCAACCCTAACTATTCTATGATTCTATGAATAAGCCATCAAGTCAGAAAATAGTGACATGAAATCTAATGAAAGCAAGCAATTTCATCTCATTATAACAATGTCCCTCTTCAAGGCTGCAGATCTCTGAGGTCAGCTCTGTATTTTTCACCCTAGTCACACTACGTTATTAGAAATAACAAGTAACCAGCAACATCCCTCAAACACGTGGAAGGTTCACAGATCTAGTAACTAGTAGAAGACCCACAGAAAGATCAGGCAAGATCCAGGCATGTACCAAACTTTCTCTATCTCTGGCCCTTCATTTCCATGCGGAGGAGCCACAGGCAAGAAGGAAGCTGTGATGTGTTCCAGTAGGTTTTCTGAGCATCCAGATTAGAGATACAGAGAGTGACATAAAGAGAACTCTCCCTTCTCTTTATATGTAGCTTGTGACATTACTGGCATCTGTAAATAAGAATTTTGCGTTGTATTTTCAACAGAAATAGTGGTTTACTTTTAGGAGTCACATTTCCTCTTGGTGATTTTTCAAAGAAGAATTCCTAAAGGTGTTTGGAAATAGAATGAGGCACATTCAGATTTTGTGGCAAGTCAATTAGACCTCTCTTGGTTACTGTGGTCAGTCTCTGCTACTCTGTAGGCAGCATTAAGGTACTGGTAGCTTTGGCAGCTTGTTAGTAAAGATCAGATATATTTTGGGAGTTGTTCTTTTCTTTTTTCCCCACACTACTAAAATTTTGTTGTCAGAGAGAATTTATTTCTTGCTGGTTCAACCATTCTGGAGAATTTGGATCTTAAAAGCAACACAAGCAATTGCAGGACAAGTTTTCCCCAAGTACCCAGCCAATTTACTTTAGATTCATTTTAAAAGCACCATTTTAGAGGTGGAAAGGGTAGTTAACTCTTCATATGGGCTGTTCTAATGATACAATCAACAGGGAATAATGTCTGTGAACTAAGTCTTATTTAATGATATTTGTCAGTGAGGAATTCTGCTGAGACCTATTCACTCATTTCACATAGACAGACAGAGCCCAAACTACAATAATATCCACTCACTGGTAAATCAGGTTTAAATTTATTGGTGTTGACAGGGACTGTATTCTCCCTGCTGAAAGTGAGTGGTATGACATAAGCACGTAAGGTCACAAGATCTCATTATGTCAGATCAATGAAGCGTTTTTTCACCCCATGTATTCATCCTGTGGCTGTCTGCATCCCTATAGATTGCATCAGTTCAACTGATTAATGTATTATTAATCTTTTGTGAAATTTTAACTTCCTAAGTGCATATATTTGAAGTGAAAGCAGGAGGACTTACATGTGAATGTCAAAATCTTCCAGATCGGAAGTGCCTTTAGCAAATATTCCATTCAGACACCGGTGTATATATAATTGCAAGACAAGGGATTTTTCTGTATCCCTGCAACACAGCTCTCTGAAGGTCAGCCCTATAAAGACAGCAAGAAGCTGCTGCTGGGGACCAGCTGACAAAGTTTCTCTCAAGCTGTATCTGTACCTTTCATCACAGAAGATATCATAAAGAACTAACGTATAAAATATATATAACATCATAACCAACTCTACAAGCAGCAATTCAAGCCACTTCTAAAAATAAACAACGCACATTAGACATAAAGAAGTAGGAAATTCAGAAATTAGAACTTGCTGTCAGAAATCAGTATTAGGAAACAAGCAAAAGTACTCAAAGTCATCCTCAATGTTCTCTCAGATGAAGAAAAGATACATTCTGTTTCTAAAAACCTTTAAGGAAACTGTATTCCTATTTACTACAATTAGAAGAGTTTGAAAAATTGTAGCTATCAAATTTTCTACTGTCAAAATCTGGTTCAGCTGACCTCAAGTTCAACCATCATCCTTCTGTTGGAAAGCTCCTGGGCACTTTATTTCTTTCAAAGCAGTTTATACAAACGCAACTAAATAATTCTACTGAGTACACACTATTAGGATGTGACATTGCAGTGATCATTTGTATTTCTTGAGTCTCATTTGCATTTGTATGGGAACAATAAGTAACAAGAAGGTGTTGAAATAGGTGTTTATGTTAAAGTAGATTTTAGCTGTGCTAAATTCTGCTTTCTGCAGCTCTATCTTATCATACAATCCCAGATTGGTTTGTGTTGGAAGGGACCTTAAAGCTCATCCGGCTCCAACCCCCTGCCCCGGGCAGGGACACCTTCCACTAGAGCAGGTTGCTCCAAGCCCCTGTGTCCAACCTGGCCTTGAACACTGCCAGGGATGGGGCAGCCACAGCTTCTCTGGGCACCCTGCGACAGAACCTCAGCACCCT
>NW_009940381.1:0-2395 GCF_000696875.1 Nestor notabilis | reverse complement strand
ACAATTCAGAACTTTCTATTCATGGCTGCAGTTTGACAGCTGCATTCGTTACTGCAGTTTGTCTTCACAGACAGAATTGAGGAAAAATGACAACATTTCCGTTGTTTGAAATTTACCATTAAACCCAAAGCTTAACAAATAAGCTTTCATTTTGGTCTCTAAATGTTTTGTAACTGTTTCTACGTCTTCTATAATTTATGAAAACAAATTAAATGCCAAAACAAAAGAAACAGTGAAAATAAAAATATGAAAATGTATTATTTCCATTTTTTTTATACAATGTGATTTATCAATGTCACTCCCAGCAACTGCTCCATTGAATAAATTGTCTCTTCCCAATGGGGAAGAGGAAGATGCTTATAAGAAAAAAAAATTAAACCAAAATGGAATCTGTGGTAGCAGCATTCATTAATTTTTAAAGTAATGATAAAAATATGAAAACAACTTCTTTTATTTATATTCTCTACTAGAATTGGGCACTACTTCACTGACGTGGGACCTGACCCAGGAGTGGACGCTACTGCAGCAAAACACCTCTAATTACTTTTTATACATGCTTAAATAAAGGCTTTATTTAATAAAGTTTCAGCAATTTTTATTTGAAGTTACACAGTGAAATTCACTTAAGGAGTAAAGTGCAGTACCACACATTTGTATTATTATTTTCCTTCTGGATATCCTTAGCTTTTAAAACATTAAACAGTCAGAAAGTCAAACCTTCATCCTACCACCTCATCTTCTCTCACCTTCAACACAGAGAGAACAATAATTCAGTCTAATTATACTTTTTAAATAATGTGCTTAACAGCACAAATTAGCTATTAAACGATTTGGGAATTCTTAAGTGGCAAAATGGTCTTTTCGCCTTTTATCTTGCTGCAATAAATTTGATGTTGCTTTTGCAGGGGGAGAAGAGAGCAACATCACTTGATACAGACCTTCTTTCAGGTATGTACATGTAGGCTCAGTGCCAACCTAATTAAAAACTAGGTAGAAACAGTGCATTTTGTGATGCAGACTCACATGCCCTTTCCAGAAGCCCACTTGAGGATCACCTTTCTTCACCTACTGCATTGTGAAACTTTTTACAGTTCAACAGAAAAAGGAAAATACAGTTTTAATGTTTAAGATGAACTCTTATTAACTTAGAACCACATACCTATGAGCATTCTGTAGCTCAAACATGATTCAAATGTTTTGTCATTCATTGGTTCATCTCACAATTAGTTAAATGGAGTAGTTCCCATATCTGCTTTTATATACCTTCCTTTCAAGAAATAAGTTTATTCATCTATGTATACTTTCTGTGTGTCTGGAAACATAATTTACAGCACTAAATACCACACATTAACCTTACCACTGTAACTTTTCTTAGGCTATTGCCAAATTAACCCTAGTGCCAGGATATAGACTTCTAATACTGAATGTTCCCTCCTCAGTAAAGTGTGAGAAATGAAATAAAGACAAAAATCTTTTTCCTTTTCGGTACACAAGTATTAGACCTTGTCTAATTAGACAAGACCTTAGACAAGGTCTGAGAGAAGAAGATAGAAATTCTCTGCAAATAACAACATATGGATTTCTGTTAGTGTAAATCAGTCTAAGACAAGTGAAATCATGGTAATTCAACTTGTTGGTATAGAGTGAAGGATCTACTCCATAAATTCTACACTGTGTCTTTCTTGATAAGTAAACTAAAATAATGGCAATTGTGTGATAGAATAGCAATTTACATTTGTCTTTTCACAGCACTTACACATAATAATTGTTTCTCTGCAATGGTTCATCACCTTCATTGTAACAGCAACTGCCATCACTTCCTGCCCACACACTCCATATTCCTAAAAGAGGAAATGTGCACACCATGAACACCACTGAGCTCTCCAGTTAATCATGAAACTCAACACTTTTGTAATAGCTTTCATCTCCACAGTGCCTGTAAACATGCACTGTACACAGGAATGATGCATTGAGCTAGGTGAGCAATATTATCCTCTATTTACAGCTACAATGTTCTGACAGGAAGAGCTCTATACCAACAGTGCTTCCTCTCCATCCCCAATCCAACCTAGATCAATCTGTCCCAGACCACATCCTACAATAGGTTAACCATTCTGTTGGTCTATATCTCTTCATTCCCACATAAAGGATTCCAGGAAAATGGATATGCTTTACATTTTTCCAAAGCTGTTATTTGGTTTCTTTCACAACAGCAAAGGAAATGACTTTTTTGCTATTCATGCCATTTCATAATGTACCTCATTACATTTAGGTTAGAAATACCCTTATCTTACCAAAATCAGAGCTTTTTACTGTATTACACTGAGGTGGTGTTGCAAAGTACCAGTCTTTACCTTCTCCCAGGAAAGAATGACTTTTGAAAAGCAGTAATACC
>NW_009940380.1:12167-17568 GCF_000696875.1 Nestor notabilis | reverse complement strand
AAACTTGCTGAGGGCGCACTCAATTCCACTTTCCATGTCACCAACAACAATGTTGAACAAGACAGGTCCCAACATCAATCCCTGAGGGACACCACTCGTTACCGGTCTCCAGCTGGACATTGAGCCATTGACCACAACTCTTTGTGTGCGGCCATCCAGCCAGTTCTTTATCCACAGAGTGGTCCGTCCATCAAATTGATGTCTCTCCAATTTAGAGACAAGGATGTCGTGCAGGACAGTGCTGAACGCTTTGCACAAGTCCAGGTAGATGACGTCAATTGCTCTACCCCCATCCATCAGTTCTGTATTCATAAGTTGAATTTTGACAGTTACATATGTAAAATTTTTTGGCCTTTTTTCTCCCCTGACAACTATGAAATGGCATCAGCAAGAATTTGTATCCTTACTAGTCTACAATTAAAAAAAAAAAGTAGGAAAAGAGTTATATTTGAAAACCGGCAAAACCCTTCTTCGAAGCAGGCTCCGCAATACATTTCTGCTCAGAAATTCATTATTTTCATTCTAAAGAAGCCTATAAATACTAGCGCTGAGAAAGTGCACTTTATGTTCTTCAATTTCCACCTTCTAGGAATTTTATTCTTTGCAATGCTGTAACTTAAGCAGCTCACTTCAAAACTACGTCCTATAGAGAATAATATATGCAGAGTATTTTAACAGGCAAGGTAACTGCAGACTAAAAAACTTCAGGAGTTTGGAAGATGAAACTTGGCTGATGTTTAGATATTAGAGAGGGAAGGATGACCCCTACACAGAGGTCTTGTATTTCACTGTAGGTCTTGAGAATGCTCATCCCTTTGTAGCATGCTAAGGGTTGAACAGCGTTACACTTCTTTCCTGTATGTATATAGGCCATATTAATCACTTGTGTTCTTCTGTGTGGAGGCAGTGAACTAGCAGTTTGTCAGAGCTCGGCTAGGGCAGCTCAGGTCTTATACAAATAAAGCAGAAAGGAGTCATTCTCGCTTGTCATTTCCAAAAAGCTCTCCAGGGCCAAAGAAGTGCATGTGGAAAAAAAGCTATTTCTGAGCAACTAATAATAATGCAGTATTATTATGGAAAATTATGATCACCATGGGTCTGGACTGAGCCTGTTTCTATTAACATTTAGTCCAGGCTTGTGCTGCTGAAAGATGCACAACAGAAAAAAAATCAAAATTCCCCCACCTAATTCACAGCAACTGATACAACAGTCTAACTTAAAGAGTCATAGAGTCTATGATGTTGTAGTCCAAGTGCGATGAATATCACCAATGGCACTACCTTTACTGTCAGTAACTGGATCCAGCTTACCTATTACTATTAAGAAGTAAGAGTTATTTTGTGTCCTTACCGCCTGTTAAAATCAACCTGGATGGAATGATCTATCACCAGATCAGCAGGACAGATAGGATTGATTTTTTCAGGGTCCCCACCAAGTTTCTTCACAGCATCACGCATTGCAGCAAAATCAACAACAGCAGGTACCCCACTAGAAGAGAAATAGGCAAGGTGAAGCAATTTGGAAAAGAACAAAAAAAACCAAACCCAAAACCAAGGAAGAAAACACAACTAAGACCCTGAGATGCGGAACACACACCTACAGTTACATACAAAGCAAACAGCCTTATCAGAGTCTTGAGATCATCACTCTGTGGCAGAGACAGAACCCTTGGGAAGACAAAGACAAAAGGGCAGATGGAACACAGTTGTATCTATATCCTGAGCACCCTAAGAATGAAAAGATAAAACCAAAATTCATAAAGTAACAGATGCTTGGCTGGGAATCTGGAAACTTAATCTTAGTCATCATTTCTTTGGGACATTGAATTGCTTTCTCTTCTTTTGCTCTGTTCCTCTCTCTCCTCCCCATTCTGTTTAAAAAACAAATCAGGAGGGGGAAAATGACAATGGCCTTTCCTTGATTCTTTGCTATGTTTATTTAGCTGATTTTAAGGCAAGAGTCATCTCTTCCAAGTTTTGCAAACCACAGGAGAATTCTCTCTGTAATTTCGTCTGTTTGGTATCTTCCATGCTTCAAGTGAAACTGGCAAATGCAGGGCATTAGATTTCTTAAATTACAAAGGACATGACTGCGAAACACATTTGCAGAAAAACTGTATTTTCAGAACTGGGTTTAACTGCCCCAGTAGATCACTGGACACACATGAAAGGCAAAAATAAGGTGTACATTCTTCTTAACTAACAAATTCTACTTACAACAGACAAAAGACCTTATATCACAAATGACATTCAAACAGCATGCTTTCGGGCCATAAGCCAATGTTCACATTTCTGCATTCTCATGAATCTTGTGACAATCCTGCATGCCTTTGAACTCCAAGTGACTCAGAAAAAAGGTTAACAGGCCTTTTTCTTCATGTATGTTTCATTCAGTCAAAAGGATTTTTAAAACCCTAAATTAAGACTACCTTCCTAAATGAGGTAGTTATACTATACAGAGGGTCAAAGTAATGCAGACTCCATTTTCCATTTCCAACCCAAGTTTAGCCATAGGCAAACACAGAGTAGTAACCAAAAGTTCTGTCACTTCAATACTCATCTTAACTAACAAATCATACATGTTCCCATATTTATCTTAACAAAGCTTCTGGTGCTTCTCAGCACATACCTTCTCAGCTTCTGTAGACGTACATACTCCATGACATTTTTCAATCAGTTTGGCAAACCCTCTTGCATACTTGCCTATCTGATTTTGCTGGCTGCTGACACAAAGAGAGCTATCTGTGATGTGCTCGTAAGGATCTGGCATAATTCAGTAACCGACTCAGAGCACTATGTTTCCACAAGCGCAGCAAAAAGCAGTAAGAGTTTATGTTTGCAACTCTTATTATTAATAAGGAAGCTACCATGATTTTAAAATGTTACCAGAAACAACGAAAGAAGAAGAGAAAAAGCTTTGTAATTACCACAGAATTTTACCTGGAAAATCCTGTTCATCAAAACAAACAGAAAAAAAGGGTCCACATTATCTAAAATTAACACAAGTAACTGATGTTCAAATGTTTGAAGCAGCTCCTTGTCCTAGGATATGCATTTTCCAAGGACAACAGCAAATGTCATGTTACACTACTTAGGTGAATTTGCGGAATGGCAGGGGTAAAAGAAAGGGAGCTCAAGAGTTATTTTGCCAGCCTACCACTGAAAAGGAACAGATTCAACATCCATTTACTGTCTTAGAAAAACTCAGGACACTTACAAAATGATCAGATCTAGGAAATTTAGTAATTCTAATCCAGGACATGAAAACATAACTGTATGGCTTCTAGAAGTTGCCAAAGCTGTCTTTTCCAAAAGATCCCACTCAGAAGCCTGTTCAAGCGCTCATTTTTCATGAATGCAGCTACTCTACATATTTACAGGCAAATTTTTAACACTCAGCAGGACAGTGTAGCAACAAAGGGAACAACCTTTGCTTGAAAGCTTGACTTCCTCCGTGCTCCAGCTTTTTACAATGTTAACAACAGCCAGCAAGGTAGAAGACAGCTAGGAAATTAGCACATTTTTCAATTGAGGTTTTGCCACATTGGCAAAGTCTCAAAAAAAACCCCAAAACTTCCCTTAGGAATTGAGCTGTGCTGGGTCCCTAGCACCTGGCCAACCTCTGGGAAAATGCAGAACAGAAGGAAACTAAGACACTTTACTGTTCTGAGAAATAATATCAACTGACAGCTCAGCAGCAAGGTGCTTACCAGGGATGAGCTAAACTTAAACTCACTTACAAAGGACAGCGCACTTGCAAGTCAAATGCTGTATTAAACCCACTCAGAATCTACTATTCTACCTCAAAATTGATTTTCAACCTCTACTAGGGACTCTTACACGCTGACACATGGGGACTAACCACACTGCAATAACCAGGCCCAATTTTCAGAGGCCATTATGCAGGAATCTCAATCTGCATTTCTGGGAAAAAGTAGACACTCACTTTTTCGACATCAGAGAAGTCTTTAAAAATATATTTGGAATTGTACTTACTTGGAAGAGAAAGTAATGATGTGGGTTATGAGAACTAAAAAAGGTAGACAATTGAAAGCAAAAGTCCTGGGGTGGGGGTGGAAGACACCACCCTGCGACCCTTCCACCTCCAAACAACAACAAAACCTCTGAATTCATTAATTTGGATGCAATTTATCCACCCCATTTTCTTTCCCTCTGTTCTAAAAAGTTTCATAAAGATATCAATTTCTCCATCCCAGAAGCACTTCATTTAATGTTTTCATCACAAGTGTTTGCCATTACAATAGACGTCTGTATCATGACATCCAGAAAAGGTGAAAAGGTCTTTCCACACATTTCTCTGCTACTTTCTCCCTCAGCTCACCCATCGAGCCCAAGCTGAGCATTGCTACGCTTTCAAAAGCCCCTCTTCCAAGCTTTGGAGAGCATCACACTCACGTGAAGTCTTGCAGAATAACTCTTGCAGGCTTAAATGGCACTTCAATGTTCTTGTGTTGCACCACTTTCCAGTTGAGAATATTCTCAACATCTGCCTTCGTCACGAGGAACTCATCACAGTTACGGATTGCTGCTTCCAAGAGGACTCGAATGGAAAACGGCAGGTGTGCTGCATGGGTAAGAGATAAGAAACAAATTAAGTTTTTACTTTAAGGCATATGTCAGCAAGCAAAGAGTTTGACACCTAAGGCAGATGGGTCCTCAAGTGCTATCCCTGTATTCTCAAAAATTATCAGACACCCTTTTCCAGCCTCCAGCTTTGTCAGGAGGTCAGTGGTAACTGACCTGTTTCACTTACTTCCTTGAGCAGATTTATTATTTCAGACCCTCTGAGACTGTGAGACAGAGACAGTTGCTGAAAGGAGTCTTTTCCACAGATATTCCATCCACGACAGCAATATTATTCTGAAAAGATGCTGTGCTCACCCTGGTTCTCTGCAGTTTCCTCTCACTCTTGCCACTGAACATAGTCATATAAATGCACTGGAAACACACAATTTTCTACCTGACATGTTGAAAAGCATAGCTTTAGTAGTCGTAGCAGTCTCTTCTTCTCAAGAGATGGAGAATGAAATTGAACAACATTAAGACTGGGTACCTGCTAACCTTCTTTTACTTCAAGATAGAAATACTTACAGAAGATGAAACAAAATATTATTAAAGCAGTCCTGACAGCTTTATTACAAGCAATAAATGTGAAGAAAAAAAAACAATAAAAGCTTCTCTGTCCTTCCTCCCGTGGCCCACTGTAATCATAGCTGTTGGATTTCCTCTCAGAATATTTACATTCAAAACTCCTAAGAAGTTTGTCCCAACTTCCTACACAGGGCCCGCAAGACACAAAAAAAGTCACTTAATCAAAGTCACACTTCATTGCTAATATCATAAAAACACCCTATGCAGGACAAAGTCATTCAGAATCATT
>NW_009940380.1:0-12136 GCF_000696875.1 Nestor notabilis | reverse complement strand
GTGTGGGGGGGGGGGGGGGGGGGGAGGGGGTGGTGGTTTTTCATTGTTGTGGTTGGTTTTGTTTGGGTTTTGCTTTTATTTTTTCTAACCCCTGACCCCCACCCCCAGGTCTTCTGTTGCTCAGTTACCCATTTTTCTGTGGAACAGTGAGAATTTAACTGTTTTTAAATTAAAGACTCTGAAGTTTCTCATTCTTGGAATCCTGGAATGGATCAACTGGTAATACCATACATGTATTTGTCTATTTCTTAAGACTCATCTCAGCTTTTCACATCAAGTCTGATATTAATAGATTTCTCATTTACACACTATCTGCGCCTGCAATGGATATGCGTTGCTGATGTTCACAGAAAACATTCCTCCTCTTGCTTCCTGAATTCCTAATCACTTGTTTCCTTTTTGAAAGAGGAAAAATGCCCAAAAGAGACAGCTCTAAGCTACAGATACTTGCTAAGTCAGTGGCACAGATTGTAAGATTTTTACCTGTGCCACATGGAAGATGCCCAAGTACATCCAGGAAGCATCAGAGGAACAAAAGAAAAAGCTTCCTAAGGAAGGATTTTCAAGCCACTCATGTTTTTAAAGCAGAGCAATCTCTACAGATGATTCAGTCATATTAGCGTTAGGTCCTTTCCAACTTTTCACAGCAGCGTATCAGCATTCGAGAAAACTTTTGCTCTTAGTTTTGCCTAGTTCTCCTCATCCACTCAAGAGAAACACAACTGCTGTGTGCGCAGCATGTTGAGAAATGAATACTGTGATCTTCCCAGGTTTTCTGTAGTTCTAAATTTCCATAATTAAATTTTGTTAATATTTCATTTTCAAAAACCATCTTTCTAATTCACAGTTTCCTCCTGAGACCAAATACTATCCAATGTTGCAAGGTCTCTTCAGGTTTTGTTCAACGTTAATGAAATGCTTTACTTATGGTGCCAACATACCGTATCTCGCATCTTCCAATTTGCTTAGATTGAAGAACTTCTTCAGAGGCTGTTTAGGGTCCAGTGGCTCAACAATCCGTACAAAAGGGTTGCTCATGGTTACTCAAGACCCTTACTGTACCTAAAACACAGAATAAAAAAAAAAAAAACAAAACACAAAGCTTTTTCATGACATCTGTTCCGTGTACAAAGTGCATGTCTGACAGCCTCCCACAATGTATCTGTCCCACGTACAAGGCCTGTACCAGACAAAATGGTACTGCACAGGCTGTGTTAGTAATGACCCTTCCCCTACAAATGTACTTGTAACCCATCCTCAGAGATAAAAGGTCTGCAGGAAGATAAGAGCATTGTGAAAAATATGGATACACAGATTCAAACCAGAAAACACAGTAGTTTTACTTGAGCCAGAAAGTGTTACAGGCTAAGACTACAAACCTTGACTATCAGAGACACGAGGAACTTACCTGATTTCAGAAGATTCATTATGCTTGCCACAAAAACATTTAAAAAAAAATTCATTAAAAGTAGATTCTATTATAAACATCATTTTAGCTTGAGATATTTTCTTTTTTGTGGCTATCCTAATGGTTTATTAGATAAAGCATTCCACTGGGACCCCGGACTTCTAGGATTCACTTATACAAGTTAAAGTACACCAAGATATTCCCAGTATCAAGGCCAAGTAGCACAGCAGGGCCTACATTCACCCTAGGTATCTCAATCTCCAGAACAGGTTAACCACATGCAAATGGAACAGTTCCTAGGACCATCTTATGGCCTGAACTCTGCCCAGGGCTCTTTTAGGAGCACTAGTTTAGGCCAACACATGCCACGGAGCAAGCTAATGATTTAACAGTAAGGACAACTCTCTTCCTGTGCCTGGCAACATTCCCAGTCATGATTAAAATGTTTTTAGAAGGAAGACAATGACAGGCCCAATTTCCAGATCTGTGTTTTCCCACAGCGGTGCTCCTGTCTCCGTTCAAGTAACATTATCTTCCTGTTTGGTGCGAAGGGATGCGCAAAGTCTAGTATTTGTTAACAGTTAATGCAAGACCAAAGAGTGAATTCATTTATCTCACCTATCCGTCTCATTGACTGCTTAGGGAACACTATTATGTGGAATACATTTATGGGGAATTTTTAAACTATTCCAGCACAAATCACATTTGATTTGAGACACCGACCAAGTTCGAGGTTAGACTGAGACAGAGAGATAGCAGAAATGCTGACAGAGGAAAGTTCAGGGTATAAAGCAGCAAGATACTGTAAAACACAGAAAATTTTCAAGAATTCCATCAAACAAATCCCCAGGAGTTTCTAGATAAACATTTGAATGCTCAGGGAAGGCAGAAAGGCAGGCATATCAACAGACTGCAAACACCATCTCCCCCCCAAACATACCACCTCTCACATTCCCATCTACAGGTTATTTTCTGAGATTGCTCTTCCCAGCTTTACCGATACCCATTCTGCACACAAGCACAGCAAGTTTTAAGTGTCATCTTCTTTAAACAGCATGAACTACACAGCTATTCCTCTTCTAAGCAAACTCGGTGCTTCTACGGCTGACCATGATCAAAATAAACTGCTTCCTTTCTCCTTGCATCTATGCTCCTAATGAGCTTTATTTTCTGCCTTCCAAGCTGAAAACTTTGTTTTGTGCATAACCACTTCTCATGGGAAAGTTTAAGGGTAGCTGAAGATAGGGAACGCTGGGATATCCCCTGACAGATAAAGCAGATCATTACTTTGATAATGATGTACTCAGTTCGCATATTCTTATCTTAGTATAAATTGCAGTTGTAACCTTTCCCATCCAAGTCAGAGTCTTGGCAAACCACAGCAGCAATTCAAGATGCTATCACACATTATGTACATGCTACCATTTCTTTGCCAGACATCACCCTCTTCCCTGAAGACAGCTCGTGTAGTTCACAGTATGAGATACTTCAGTACAAACCTGCTTTCATCAGTGATTTAAACGAGTAAGCTAAACTGTGGGGTTACCAAGGCCTAAACACATGTTCATTTCACCTACCTGGTCACACTGTTATGAAGAACTCTGTTACAACCTTGTAAGCCATTTAGAATTCCCTGCAAAGGGGTAATGAATGTAGCAAACAACCCAACTCACAGGATTGCTGCAGCAAATTTCAGAGAGCAAGAGAAGCCTCAGTCATACCAACTGCTATTTCCAGACAGTAAATTATATACTCAGGGAATGGTTTGGGTTGGAAAGAACCTTAAGATCATCAAATGCCTGCCAAGGGCAGGGATGCCTCACCCTAGACCATGTCGCCCAAGGCTCTGTCCAACCTGGACAGATTAACTTGTGACTGCAGCACAGAACATTTATTCACGACCTGCAGACTCAGAAATGTAAATATGAAAACAGGCTAGCATGCAGGGGAGACAGTATCTGCCTGCCTGGCATTGGTGCAGTGCGCAGGGTCACACTGACCATGGGCAGTGCTGCACGATGACTGTAATAGCTGATCACATGTACGCAAGACAGCACTCCATCTTTCGCCTCACAACCTCAGAACTGTTTGTGTGGAAGTCATATCTGAAATAGGATTCCACACAGCGGCCCTCAGGAAGACTGAAGCACAGATTAAGAGGTTTCTAATGGCAACAGACACCAGCCACCCACACGAACTGAGCTCATTCTGGCCTTGGAACACAGCAGCAACGCAAGCCTGAGTTATTCTTTCTCTCCCATTATCCAGACATGCATTCTTCATTGTGCAATTCTGGAAACAGCTCAAGGACACCAGAGGTTTCAGCTGACTGAAATGTATGAAAAAGGTTGAACTAGGGAGGTAACATTAAAAAAAAAAAAAAAAAAAAAATAAATAAAAAGAAGAGGAGAATTGCATTACTGGAACCTTCTTAAAGAGTTACTTGGTTACATGACATGTTTAAAGTGTACCAGACAAACAATTGCTTTATTTTAGCCCTTCTTGTGCCTACTAATACAATTCTGTGAACACTGATAATTTGTCCAACACTAATACTTTAGATCTATACTCCCTAACTACCAATATTGTTTTCTGATTACCTTGTTAGATCAATGCAGTTGCTTGTCACTGTGCCACCTAGCTGTATCTCTATGAGAGCATGCCTCAAATACACCCACAGGCTGCACATCAGCTCATCACAGTCTGATTTCTTGCTTTCCTTTCTCACAGCTCCACTTCTTTCTCCACCCAGAGAAGCAAAAGAGCAGAAGGATTCTAACCATGAATACCAGCACGGCAAATTTACTAGGACAAGGTCATAACTTTCCAAATATAAAAAAAGGAAGCTGGTTTTTGTGCATGCAACGTTTGCTCTTCAGAGTAGAAAATGAACTCTTGGCTGTAACATTTGACCCATACCCTAGATGTTAACACAAAAGGGTTCACATTCCTCTGGCAACATGAGTTTTACATTGCGATACTCTAAAAAAGCATTTACACTAGCAAAAACTGAACGCAACACCATTCCTTGCTTCATCTGTACTGAGTGGGTCAGTAAACTCAGCTTCTACAGTGAGAGCTCAGATGTTTACTAGCAATGAAAGATCAGTGAAAAAATGCTTAGTGGCTGTACTGGGGCTTGGGTTCTTTGTGTCAGCCTGAAGACCACACCATTTGATGGTACATGAATTTGGAAAGTATCTGATGGAACAGGAGGTATGCACAAGCCTAAGGGGACAGAAAGGAAAAGACTCCTGTATCCTCCTCTGTCCTCGCCTTCTCTTAAAAGTTAAGCAACTAAATCAAATACACTCAAAGCATACTAAAGTCTTGTGCAGATCTCCACAAAAAGGATTAAAGTATGTAACTTAAAATAGCTTTCATTTTTCTCTTAAAAAAAAAAAAAAGAAAAAGAGCATTCACTGGAGATTTAAACATATGTTGCATGTCTTCATTTCAAATCTTAAGCTAATGTAACTTTTCTGAGTATCCAATATGAATTCAGTACTAGTCACATCACAACACCTTCTATTGGAAAAGGACTCAGTTCAGTAACTGAGGTACTATTAAAGCACCTTCTTGACTGGCTGTGCGCCCTAGACCCCTTTAAAAGCAGCAGTGTGACTTGAAATAACAGCAATAAGCTGAAATTTTACCAAAACTGAATGGAATTAAGAAAGCATCCTGATATATCCTGTAGTTCTGCACTTGCAGAAATTACCTCACACAGATTGTAGAGGGAAAAGATGTGCTGTTTAGCCTCTCACTACACCTAAGAGAGAACCTGAAGACACCAGAGCTGTTCTAAGACATCACTTTAACATATTATTCTACCCTTAAGAGTTGCAGGAAAGGCTGAAGGTGAAAATGAACACAGCTGATCAGGCTAAAAGCAGCAATCTCTTTCACACCACTAAAAACAAACAAAAAAAACAACACACAACTGCTCTTATTTTCATTTTTGTATCAGATCAATACCAGCAACAATATTGTTTTGGGTTTTTTTAGGAAGCCCATTCAACTCTAACTATCCAGAGTAATAGTAAGCCTTAGCACAAAGAGTACTTTTCTGCTAAAATACATGTAGTAAATCATGCTCTTTCTGTAGTACGTGACATGAATGTTGGCAAAGATTCCTGATAATAACCATATTTATTATAGAAGTGCCCAAGGACAAACCAAGGACACAGATTCATCTTGTTTAACCTGCAGAAAAGAAAAAAAAAAAAAAAAAAAGGAAAAAAAAAAGGCCTCTGTGTGAGGCAATTTCTGTCTAAGCTTCAGGCCACAAAGTAGGAACAGAACAGGCGCACTCATTCAGCATTTTAGTACAGACATTAACTTCACTCAGGGAAAAAGAACAGGCCTTCACCACTGTCTTTTTTATCCCATCTTTGGTTTCTTAGTTGTTGTCTTCCAAATTATGCAAGGATGCCTACGTTATTAACAGGAAGAGTTTGTTTTAACCATCTATTCATAAAACAAAGTACCTCACAGCTTGACTAAAATGTAGTAGTAGTAGTAAAAGCTCTTTCTTGGAGAGTGGGTAAATTCTCAACCACCACTGGGAAGCACCACTCAGAAAAGCAGCAGGTTAATTTCAACACTCTAACAGATGCTAGAAATAGGAAGGGTTACACTCAGCCAAAGCAAAGATGGTATTTTGTCAGCCATCAATAAAAAGGGGAAGGCTCAAACTGGCCAGTTCTTGAAGGAAATCTGTGAGGAAGCTTCCAACTGAAAACTAGGAAAAGGAAGCGTGTGCTGGCAGGACTGCTATGACAAAAGCCCTCAGCTGGTGGTAAGGCAGAGGACACAGGGAACACTCATGGTGTTGTCTGGAAAATATAGCATTTTCCACCCATGCTGAATCTGATCTTATCATCTTCCACTGCAATTATCATCACTCCTCCTACTCCCACAAATTATTTCCCCTAGTTTTGTCCACTCAACTGATTGATGTTTTATGCATGTATATCTATGTATATGTATCATACTTAGCTGCATCTGTACTTAGATGTGTGTGACAAGCACCTCTAAATAGCAAAAGCAAGTTAACTAGAAAATCCAAGGGGAGCTGCAGCAGAGCAGCAGACTACCGAGTTATAAATTCATGAAGACAATACTAAGCATGCATTTTGTGACATTACTAAGAATTATATATAGCTGAACAGCACTTAAACTGAGAGCTATTGCCCAGTTCCCCAAGAGAAAATGAGTGTCTGCAACTTACACAGCTTTTCTCATGGTTTCACATGCTACTCAGCAATGGGCACAGTTAAAGATGTTGATACCTGCTTCCAATTTACTGAAGTTATAGATCACTTAGCCACAAAGATCTCTATGCAGATCCAACATGTAGGAACTTCTGTGCTATTAGAAATACAGCATGCTCCAAGGTATGCCTACTCTGCTTGAAAATATCCATGTTAAACATGTTGCCAGAAGTCTGCATTTTTAAAATGGAAAGACAACTTTTTCCAGTATTAGTGAGGTGTCTGCAGTAACAAACCTTTAGTGACTCAATCCATAATTCACCATCAGTTTAGAAAAAAAACAACTAATACAGATATTTGTGTGCTAAACAAGCACAACATAGTAACAAACACACACATGCGAAAAAAACCTGGCAAGAAAACAACCAAAAAACACCACCACCCCCCAATCCACAACTGGCCTCAGTATTTGGATAGAGTTCAACACTACTACAACAAGCAGAGTCTTGTTTTCTAATGTATCTAAACATAATTACTTTTGGATGCAAGCAGAACAGATGAGGACACCTTCTTCTGCAATAAACACAGGTTCTTGTTTTGATTAAGAGAAGCTGTTACTATTTAACACTTACTCTACCTGTGACAGATAAGGCCACTTTGTAAGAATGCACAGTGCTCTGAGCAGTCAGTGCTGAGATTTCAGTGCTAAATTTGAGAAAGAATCTTCTGTGTTTCTCAGTTACACAAAGAAGTCTATCATTACATAGAGATACTTAAAGTCTACTTATAATTTGATGACTGAGCTACTTACTATTCTGCTGGTATAAAGTACACATTATTGCACACTCAAAGAAACTGCAGAAATATGTAAAGGAGGGTTTCCTTTTAAACACTAAGCTTTCGAGAAGCCCCTTTCAACTTGGACATTCAAGAGGAACTCTGTACTGGAACACAAATGGGACTCTGGATTGCAGACTGTATTGCTTTCTCCGGAGGCCTGAAACTTTGACTGCCAAGCTAAAACATTATTTATTCAGAGCCATAATGTGGTATGCTTCCAGTGCACTGGACAGGTTATTAAGTGCATATTCCTATAATCTGTACATTTCACAGGCTATCATAAGCATTCTGACCATTACTTGGTGGATAAAGAACTGGCTGGATGGCCGCACACGAAAAGCTGTGGTCAGTGGCTCAATGTCCAGTAGGAAACCAGTAACGACTGGTGTCCCTCAGGGATCGGTGTTAGGACCTGTCTTGTTCAACATCTTTGTCAGTGACATGGACAGTGGGATTGAGGCACCCTCAGCAAGTTTGCCAATGACACCAAGCTGTGTGGTTCGGTTGATACGCTGGAGGGAAGGGATGCCATCCCAAGGGACCATGACACCCTTGTGAGGTGGGCCAATGCCAACCTCATGAAGTTCAACCAAGCCAAGTGCAAGGCCCTACACCTGGGTCAGGGCAATCCCAGGCACAGGTAGGGTGGAGAAGAGATTCAGAGCAGCCCTGTGGAGAAGGACTTGGGGGTGTTGGTTGATGAGAAGCTGGACATGAGGGAGCTTCAGTGTGCACTCGCAGCCCAGAAACCAACCGTATCCTGGGCTGCATTAAAAGAAGCGTGACCAGCAGGTCAAAGGAGCTGATCCTGCCCCTCTGCTCTCACACATGGAGCTGTTGGAGCAAGTCCAGAGGAGGGCCACAAGGATGATGAGGGGGCTGGAGCACCTCCCATATAAAGACAGGCTGATAAAGTTGGGGCTGTTCAGCCTGGAGAAGAGAAGGCTGTGTGGAAACATCATAGCAGCCTCCCAGTATCTGAAGGGGGCCTAATGAGGATGCTGGGGAGGGACTCTTCATCAGGGACTACAGTGATAGGACAAGAGGGAATGGGTTCAAACTTAAACAGGGGAAGTTTAGACTAGATATAAGGAAGAAGTTCTTTATCATGAGGGTGGTGAGGCACCAGAACGCATTGCCCAAGGAAGTTATGAATGCTCCATCCCTGGCAGCATTCAGGGCCAGGCTGGATGGAGTCTTCGGTGGCATGGTTAATGTGAGAAGTCCCTGCCCATGGCAGGGAGGTTGGAACTAGATGATCTTAAGGTCCTTTCCAACCCTAACTATTCTATGATTTTATTCTATGATTCTGTGATTTCACTTTGTTAGCAGCACTGTATTCACATACAGGATCTGAAGATCAGTTCACAGATAAAGCTTGTGAAATCAATCCTTTAGGTCTTAAAGTAACTCCAGCTCTAAATGAGCTGGAAGTTTAGATGTGTACCCAGTTCCAAGATGTGGATATTAAACTCCCTCAAGTCATCCCTCTGGAAAGCTAAATACTACCTCCTCCCTTGCTTCAACACACTTAGTGCACTTACTGTTTAAGGGACAGTCAAAACACTTCTCTTGTAAACATCTCCCCAGCTCTTGGTGACTCAGGCAAGCACACTCATCTAGAATCCTAAGACAGACTCTGGAACACAATCTAGCCTTACAGTTAAAATCCAGATCCTACTTAAACAGGCGTAAGTAACTGTTAAGGGAACACTACATCAGTAGACTCACTGCTGCACATCCTAGTTAAAAAGTAGAGACTAATTTTCTTTTTGCTGCAGGAAAATGAGCAGTGTTATGCCTGAGAATATAGGGAAGCTTATCTGGAGGCTACAGACCACTGAAAAATGAAGCCTTGAATTTTTTTTTTCCCTGTTAAAGAGCAACAGTGAACTTTAACCTACTTCCTACCTCTGCACAAACTTGCTGCTCATTTCTCCTGTGTTAGCAGTCTTAGACTGTTCATTAACAAATATGCAGCATAGACGAGTTTTAAAGAACCAGCTTTCAGTGTTAGTAAAAAGAAGTAAAATAAAATCCAGCGTTAACGCACAGAAACATGTTCCCACTGACAAGTGAACATGTAAGTGCTTCAAGAAGCCTGAAATACTGAGAGTCCTGTAAGTGTGTACATAGGCTGGGTCTGAAATTTGGTTTCAACTTGAGCAGGCAGGATTAAAAGACATCTTCATATTGGACTGTTTGTTTCACAAGGCTCATGTGAAAGGGATAAGGAACACTGCAGAGGTGCATGGGAAAGGGGAAAAAAAGCAGGAGTATTGTGAATCAGCTCTCTACTCATGCCATTTTACCATTGTGCCAGGTCTGTAAACTGCTGTCTCTGCACCTTTGTGCAACTTGACATCTGAACTGTTTCAGAGCTATCTTTGATATGTAGGTGGAAGGAGTCCTTTCACAATGAAAAACTGCTGAGACGACTATTATAGTTGTGAAATAAATCTGTCATCATGGGGAAGAAGTCCTAACTTTTCATGCCGTTTCAAGACTAATTCTGAATTTGTGCTCTGGAAATAATGAAAGATAACTTTATCACAACAAAAACTGCTGCCTAAAATCTCAGCAGCTATTCAACTGTTCAAGCAGATGAATTCAGTTTTCAAACACCCATGGCTTCAGTCTGTAAGCAGAACAAGTGCATATCTGACAATTCCAACTAGGTGATAACCAGAGTTCACAGGCCAAGCTCTGTGGGGAGAAGAGTTTAGTTTTCACAAAATACTTTTAGTTCAACCGGCATCTTCAGAATAGCTTTCCACAAAAAGTCTGGGGGGAACTGAACCACACACACACCCCACCCCACCCCCAAAAAATAAAAAATAACCAAAACTGAACACCCTCTTTCACAAGCTTCTGGACTCCTCACCCTAGAATTGTGGGATGTCCCAGTTCCTGCAATGAAGTGCCAAATACCTAGAGGAAGTCTTCTGAACTAACCACTCCCTTAAGGCAGCACTGAAGGCAAAAACCCTAAAAAATTCTTAACTCCTATTCACACAAACAGAGCAGACTGGAAATTACAATTCTTGCCTACCTTTTCTCTGTTTCAAAAGAAAAAAAGGGACCAATCTTCAATTATCTTCAACTCTTCAGTACCCTTTCAGTGATTGTAAATGGATCGTTACTCCAGGGAGGAAGAAAATTTCCAGCTATTACGTGGTGAAATCCTATAGTGAAAATCTAGGTTGGAAAAAAATACCAAGAGACCTACTGCTACTCTTACTATTTAAATGTTAGCAATATTTCTTCTGTGGTTTCCTGCAAACATTGTTTCAGTTCTTCTACCACTATTATATAAAAACTTCACTGAATAATATCAAAGTGGGAGTGTATTATCCTCTCGCTAAAGGGAACCAGAGAGAAAGGAAGGTACTAAATTACAAACATGATACGACAAAAAAATCAGTTTGAAATCCCTACAGTCCAAACGATGCAGCAGTCTGCATGATGCACGCTACAAAGCACCACTAAGTAATCAGACTCCTTCATATACCAAAAACCTCTTCAGGAATTTCCTCTGTCTTACAAAGCCCAGACTGAGAAAAGTATAGACAATTTTCCAAGTAACTCCTCACACACACCCCACAGATCCTGGAGGGCATGAGAGTCGGCTGCACTTCCTACATTATGCCCATTAAATTCCTCCTACTTTCTTTGAAGCAGTAACAATCCCCAGAAGTTGATTGGGACATTCTGATGGAGCACAATTGCTTTTAAGCAAAGCAACACTAAACAAACATTCCAGTGTTAATATTTCTCTAGGGTGGTCTTCCTTTACTTCGGTATTGTGGATTGATAGAGCCAGTCTGAACAATAGGAACAGCACTGAATGTTCAGAGATATTAATTCAATTCCAATTGTTTGGAGAGAGAATCATCTGGTTTAGACCAAGTTTCCTGGTGATACGGAAGAATACTGAAGTCCAGACCCCTCTGTCTCCCCCCCCCCGCCACCCCCAACCTAGCTAGCTTTAGAGGTGGAAGCCAAGTATCAAAGTGCAACCTTCAGCTGAAAAATAAGAGGGAACTATGGTAGTGTTATGAAACACGGCAACACACTGAAGAGATCCACAGGGACTAATCCGAACACATACCTAAGCCCAATTCTGAAATCAGGCATCTCCACAGTCCCAGTCCTCAACCAGGCTGGATGACAAGGCAAATACCTGCATATACGCTACAACCTCCACGACTGTTACCGTTACGAAGCACCTGCACCTGCTGTCTGTGCCATGAATGTAAACCAGATGATTTTGTCACCTAAACCAAAACTACTAAAACCCTGACACTTTACCTTAATATGGGCTTCACCTTCTAATGCTTTTCTTCCACACCTTCTTTTAGGTACGCTGCAGTTTTATTGGGTTTTTTGCAACACTGCAGGGTTGCTCTGTGCTTGATATGTACACTATGCACTCTCCTCTATTTAGTTACTGCAGAAATGCCAACAGACAAAGCTAGCCCAGCTCCTGTAGGAGAATTAACGAAAAAGCTTTGCCTAGGTGAAGACAGGGCAGCACAACTTCTATTCCATTCCCGCTCTTTTCCTTTAGTTAGTTTAGTCATTCTTCTTCCTCAGCTCTGCAAAATCCGATTCCTCTACCTGGTGTGCGCGGGTTCAAAACCCAGACTTCCACAGCGGGGGCCTGTCCAGC
>NW_009940379.1:0-11236 GCF_000696875.1 Nestor notabilis | reverse complement strand
CTGCTGTAGCTGAACCCAGGACAGGTGTCCTGTCTCCACTCCCTCCTGGCTTCTTGTGCCCCTCCTCACTGACAGAGCATGAGAGACTGAGAAGTCCTTGATCAGAGTAAGTGTTACCTAGCAACAACTAAAACATCAGTGTGTTATCAGCATTGTTATCAGACTGAATCCAAAACACAGCACTGCACCAGGTACTAGGAATAAAATTCACCCTATCACACCTGAAACCAGGACAGTTTTGAACAGAAAATAATAATAATAAAAAAAAAGTTGTTTCATCTTAACAGAAATTAGCAACTTAAAAATCTCCAGTAGTTTATTTACTCATACATTACCCCAAAGCTAACTGCATAAATTGTATTATGCGTATCTTAGCCAATAAAAATATCTGTTGATCTGTTTAGATTAACAAGGATGCACCACAGAACCCTTGCATACCCCAAACTCTTGTGAGCCAAATCAGCATGTGTAAAATAAGAATGGTGTAATCACCATAAAATTCTATTCTGAGTTCCTTTGTCACCAGCTCGTTTAAAATACAACTGATGAAGTCAAAACACATTTTTATATACAAAGACATAATCTGCATTTGTGCTCTAGGTCTCTGCACATATGTAAAGGATACACATGAGATCTTGATAATATTGTGCAACAACAGGAAATCAAAAGGTTAAAAAAACCCCAAAATTAGAAATGAATCTGACTGATAGGGAATGCAGAATTATCAGTGTTGCACAGTACAGTTACCAGCAGGAAAAGGATGTTCTGCGAATCTAATTAGACAATAGAGTAACTATAAATCTTTGCTACTTGGAAGTATAGTTCTGACTAAGAAGGTAAAGCAATATATTTTTACAATGTTTTCATATTTATGTGTAAATTACTAATGAATTGAGAAGACATAGGTCAAAAAATCCTCATATTTTTAAACAGTATAGATATGCTCTGGAAAATAAAGTTTTTGAACAAGAGTTTTAAAGAATTCTTTAGCAATTTTTTTTTTCCCACTGTCTGTAAGTATAAGGAAATCACTTGACAGAGTGAATTGTGTTTATGTTTATGAACAACTTTAGACATAATCAAATTATTATGTATGAAACATCCTATGTATAACAACTGTATTGAAATATCTTTCAAAATTTTCTAATGTCTAAATTAGCTCCCTCACTCCTCATCCCTCACAACAGGCTCTTTATTAATTTGGGATTCAAAAACAGGTTTCACTTTTAAGTAGAAGAATGAATGCAATCGATGAAGGACTTTAAGACAGGAATAAGAAAAAAAAAAAACCAAAGTAAAATAGTTTGATTAGTTTTATGTGATAACAAACTCCTTGTTTTCCAGGAAAAAACAAAGACCTTACCATGTGTCTACCATGAGGTTGGAACTAGATGATCTTAAGGTCCTTTCCAACCCTAACTATTCTATGATTCTATGTATTCCAGGAATGATACTTCAGACTGTTCCAGACAAATGGATCCCTATTGTCTTGATCAGAATTTTGATGCCTAAATACATAAGAATGATATTGATTTTTGTGTACCACTGAATTAATTAGCAAAAATAATTAAGCATTGTTTTATTATTATCAGCAGTTATGATGTCTTCTAAACTAAGTAAATTTCTGCAATTAATTATGTGAGATATGCAGGGAATCTCCTTAATAAACACTCAAAATTATTATGAAAGATAATATTTACCCCCTTGTACTACTGCTGTGAAACAGCATAATAAATTGGAACAGGTTGCAGTTCACTAGGTGAGATAGACTGAAATCCATTAGATTAATTACTTCTCATAAGTATAATTATGTTTACAATATGCTACATTTCTAGATGTCTAATGGGCTTCACGTAAGTGCAAGGTATAATTAAAAACTTTATCTGAGAAGACAAACTACTAAGCTTAAAAAGAAAAATTCTTCCAGCCAAGAGAGGAAACAGCAGGCTTCATTTTCCCTAATTTGTAATTGTATTATCTAAATAAAGAGCTCACATTCTGTAAACCATATCTAACAGTGAAATCATGCTATGGTTTAACAGTGAAAAATATGTCTAAGAAAATCTACAATCCTTTAAAAGAGACAGTTTCTTAATGATTCTAAGCTGAGGGTGCTGTTGTTTTTTATACTGAGTAAATATCTGGTTCAGCATTTTTAGCTGAGTCTACATATAGCGAGCAGTCATGAAGAGTAGATAGTCTTGCAATGAAGGAAAAAATGTAAATTTTGTTAATCCTGACAATTTATTTAAAATGGCATAAAAATATAAAACAGCTAGCAGAGAGTTTGAAAGGTCATCTAGAGAAGACAGCTTACTCCGCCTTAAGTTTCATGTCAAAATGTTCATAATCTGAATTACATACTTGTTTTGTAATTAGCAGACTGAAATACACTCACAATGCATTATAAGAAAAAAATTCAGGTAGATAATATGTATGTATCTCAATCTTATTAAACCTGTTTCTTCTCAAGGTGACTGATATATTCTGGATATCTAACATTAAACTAGAGGAATCTCACCTCTAAAAATCATATCTTGTAATACTGTTTTAACAAAAACACTGCAAAATATTTTTTGTCACATATTTGTCTAAAATTCCTTAAAAATCTCATTTTCTTTCTAACTTTTATTGATGTCAAAATGATTCCATTAACCTGTTACTTTAGACAAATCTGTTTTATTTCTTCAGCTCTGTCCACTGGGAAAAAAACATTTAAAAATTCTGGTGTGCTCAGATACAGTCACACATAAAGACTGCACTGGATGAAGCTGGAGTTCAGCTCACTAGATCTGGATCAAGAGAGGGAGGACTTTAGCATACAGAGACACAGGATATTGTCAGCTCTACCCCTACTTAAATTTCATTATACGTGAGATGAGTTTCCCTGAAATCCATGAAATCACAGGGGAGTCACTGCCTTTTTCTAGAAAAGTGGGACAGGAGGCAGGAAACCCTGACTTCCAATGATTGCAGATTGTTCTAGAGGCCAGTGCAGGCTACCGAGTATGGATCTATGTCTAAATTATGGGAGCCAGGGGCACTTCCAATCTCCAGGAAACAAGTGGTTACGACAAGAGTATCCTTAGTATCTTTCAAAGGAAATTTGTCCCTCTCTCCACACTTTCTTCTCAGTCCTCAGTCTCCTTACACTGGTTTCTACCAGAAGAGAAACCAATTGAATGGGCAAGAAATTAGGTGTGATTTGTGCTGGCTGGTGCATTGATGTAGAACATCGGATGGAGAAACAGACTGTAGGATTCCTTATGATCATATTGTTCTTGCAGTTAGATGCAACCTTTTAAGTTTATTTTAAGATCTTCGCAAATACAAATACAAAAGGGCACCTGTAAAATGATCAAGCATTTTCCTAGACCTGGCAATCATCTTACTGCTTTGAAATTTTAAGTCTTGGAACAAAAACTAGAATAATCCAGGAAGCAAATTTGGAATCCCAGGTCTCACTATGCCAAACCAGTCTTTAACCAAAATACAAAAACAGTATTACATTAACAGAACATTAACAGTCACAAATACGGTGATATTTTTGAATGTAATCCATGTAATCTCATATTTTAGCTTTATCACAACTAAATCTTGTGTCTCATCTACAGATTTTTTAAAGTAGTATAGTCATACTTCTCTTCTTATTCAGATATTTTCATTTTTTCATTCATATTTTCATTCAGGTTCTTGACTCTCCTTACAAAATACTGCATTAAAAGGAGGTTGGAAATGAGGTATTTTTGAGGGAAAAATATAATCCAAAATAGAGAAATAGAGGTAACCTTTTTTTTTTCTATACAATTACTTAACAGAAGACTGAAATACAAGAAGACTGAGGAAAAAAGAAAGAAAATAATTAAAAAAAAAGAAAAACCTTTTCAGGTGGCTTTTATCACTACACTTATCACTATTACTTCTCATCATTCTCCTTACTCTTTAAGGGGAGTATGATAACATTCAATGTGTTTATTGGTGTTATAATCAGACCATTCTGTTGTTTAGAGCTGCCGAACATGTTTATATTCTGAAAATAAATTTATCAGTCTAACATCACTAGAGACAAAGCAGGCCACTGATGCTGCTCTTTCTCATGAAACTGGTTCCTTTTCATAAAACTGTCTGTTACTTGGCAGTCTAAATTGACAAGTAATTGACCTCCCTGTGTCCCTCTCAGGAAAAATGTGAAAATTGACTTAACCAGGTTAAGATATGCAATCATATTGGCACAGGGATATGTTTTATCATCTGATTGCACATAAATGTCAGATGCATTTAGGATGAGCATCAAAAAATAAAAGATACAGAAAAAGAATATCGTTTTTATAGAATTATTCTTGATTTAAAAATTGCTTCTATAGGTATCTGCTGGTTTTGAAGAAAATAGAAGACTGTTCTGACTTTCAGTTGCAACAGACCTACACCAAACATGTAGTCCAACCTTGACCAGTTCAGGGTTGACCAAGTTAAAGAATGTTATTAAGCGTTTTTTCTAAATGAGTCTTAAACACTGGCAGGCTTGGGGCATCCAGCACCTGTAAGAAGCCTGTTTCAGTGTCTGACCACTGTCTATGTAAGAATTGCTTCCTAATATCCAGCCTAAACTTCCCCTGGTGAGCTTCGAACCTTTCCCATGCATCCTATCACTGGATAGCAGGGAGAAGAGATAGGCACCTCCCTCTCCATTTCCCTTCCTCAGAAAGCTGTAGAGAACAATGAGGTTGCCTCTTAGCCTCTTTTTCTCCAAACTAGACAAGGCCAAAGTTCTTAGCTGCTCTTCATAGGACATTCCTTCCAGCCCTTTCTCTAGGTTAGTTGCCAGCTCTGGATGCATCTGATTACCATCACATCCTGCTTCCATTGTGGGACCCACACATACACACAGTACAGGTGAGACCACCCCAGTTCTTAATACAGTGGGATAATCACCTCTTTTGACTGGCTGATTATACTGTGTTTGATGCACCTCAGGATGTGCTTTGCCCTCTTGGGTGCCAGGGCACACTGCTGACTCATATTGAGCCTGCTGCCAATCAATACCCCCAGACCCCTTTCTGCTTGGCTGCTCTCTAGCCAATCCTGTCTCAATTTATACTTGTGCTCAGTATCACTCCATCCCACATTCACAATCTGGCATTTGGTCTTACTAAATTTCATCCCATTAATGTTGCCCAATGCTCCAATCTATCCAGATCTCTCTGCGAGGCCTCTTGTCCCTCAAGGAAGTCAACAGCACCTCCCACTTTGGTATAATTAGCAAACTTGTTAACTGTGCATTCAACTCCCGCATCCACATTGTTGATAGATACATTGAGAGGAATGACCATAGAATTGAACCCTGAGGAACACTGCTGGTGACTGGTTGTCATCCAGATGTCACCCTTTGAGCTCTACCCTTCAGCCAGATCTTCACCTAGCTCACTGTGAATTTGTTCATTCCACGGCTGGACAACTTGTCCAGAAAGGGACAGTATCAAAATTCTTACTAAAATCCAGAAAAACTATATCCACCACCTCCCCTTCATCCAATAGATAAGTGATCATATCATAGAAGGATATCAAATTGGTTAAATAGGACCTTTCCTTTGTGAACCCATGTTGACTGTGCCTTAAATACCTTTCAACAGTACCCAGTATAATCTTCTCCACAATTTTTCCAGGAACTGAGGTTAGATTAACAGGTCTGTAGTTCCCTGGGTCTTCCCTCAAGCCCTTTTTGTAGACTGGAATAATATTGACTAGCTTCTAGCAGCAGGGACCTCTCTACACTCCTAAGACCTTTGGTAGATGATCCGGAGGGGTCCTGCCATAAAATCCACTCTCTCTTTCAGTACTCTGGATAAGTCCCATCAGGCCTCATGGACTAGTAAACATTCAGCTGATACAGCTAGTCCCTTACAATTTCAGTGTTCACAAATGAGAAGTTACTGTTCCTGTACTCGCAGTCCTCTGACTCAGGGGACCAGACAGACCAAAGTCTATCAGCGCTTCTAAAAGCCCTTCGTGTTATCTGAAACAACACTGGCCAGTTTCAATTCTAATTGAGCTTTGGCCTTTCATGTCTTCTCCCTGCATGAACAAACCACAGCTCTGTAATCTTTCTGTGAAGCTTGACCTCACCTCTGAAGATCAGACAACATCCTTTTCCTCTAGAGCACCACAAGGACTTTCCTGTTCAACCAAGCAGGTCTTCTGCCCCACTTGCTTGACTTTGACGCAGTAGAATTGCCTGCTCACACAGTGGAATTGCCTGATTAGACAGAAGTAGAACTTGCTAAATGACCACTTCTGGTCATTGCTTTCACATGCTGGCCAGGGTTCAGATTGCTTAGGCTTCCTTGGTTCACATGGACATAAAATAAGTTTCCCAAAATAAAGGACGCTGCTAAAAATTAATATACTTTATGGTCAAATAGTAATTGCTGTGACCAGCACTCTCAGGATATCTGAAGTACTTTATAAATACGCTGATGACTACTTGTGTAAGGACAATAGAAGTGTTTTGTTGTCAAGGTGAAAGAAAGACATGGGAAGAGAATATGAATGTTGCAATTAAGACTGTCAAATATAGGCAAAAATTTTTAAAAATCATTTGGATATTAATTTTTTCCTTTTAGCTGAAAAACTCCAATCTTAAGTAATGTATCTAGAAATAGAGTGTTACTGACAAATGTGTAGAATACATACTATTTAATATCTGGGGCTTTTTTAACCACATACATTTTCAAAAACTCACTTTAGTCCTTGTCAAATTGTATCAGAATTTCCTTCAGCCTGTTTAAAAAGACTGACTTGGTCTGCTTTGCTTTGTATTGGTTTATCATGTTGAAGTATAAACCAAAAGACTGCGATTTTCTAATTATGAAACTAATTAACTCTCTCAAAGTAAAGGACCCAGACCTTAGCTCTTGAGCCATTTCTCTAGGTGTAGAGCACAAAACATTTCACTATCTAATCTCAACCCCAAACTCTGTATTTAGAGAATAGGGACTTCCTCTTACTGGCCTAATTAGTAAATGTAAAAATAACTGTATTTGTTTATATAGATATAGATTTCCTGCATGGTTTTCAGGTTTTTGTTCATTATTTTTAATAAATAAGATAGTTTAAATATGTCTTGCTCATATATAGAAGTTTTATTATTGCAAGTACAGAACTGAATATTTTGTCCTGAAAATGATAATAGTAAAATGGTAGCAAGAGCTGTTGTGTTTTGAGTTTGTTCTGTTTTCCGATAATTCTACCATTTTTTCAATTCTTCTTCCTCCTCTTTTTTTTTTTTTTTTTTTTTCGTGTTGCAAAGGCTTGGTCATATAAAAATACAAAGCCCTATTCATGTCACACTTAATCAATACAGACAATGCAGAAATCTCTTTCATTGGCTGTCTATAAGTGAGCAGTTTGACATTCTTTTTCATAGGTTGCCCAAGGAAGTTGTGAATGCTCCAACCCTGGAGGTGTTCAAGGCCAGGCTGGACAGAGACTTGGGCGACATAGTTTAGTGCGTGGTGTCCGTGCTCATGGCAGGGGGGTTGGAACTAGATGATCTTAAGGTCCTTTCCAACCCTAACTATTCTATGATTCTATAACTTCCCTGTCCTTGCTTTCTTCTTCACTGACTATTCAGTTTATAACTTTTATTTTACACTGGTTTAGATTTTATAATTGAGCCTGTGAATTATGCTGGATTAATTTTTCCAGAAGAGCGATATATCCTCAGTGTACAGTTTTTATGGCATTACTGTAATCTTTCCTCTCCCTTTATTTACTTGTTTTATTCTCTGAAAATCATTTTAGGGAGTCTTTCAAGATTACGTCTTCACACAAATATCAGGAATATTTCTTAACACTTGACACCACCTATTCTAAATAAAGGACACTGAAATCTACACATAGAAACCTAGACACCTGAGTAGTGCTCAACAAGAAAAAATTGATAGAGGAAGAAACCTGAGAGCATGTGTTGACAGAAACTTGGTTAGTTAATTGTTTTTAATTTAAAATAAATGTGTTATTTTAAGGATAAATGCATGAAATTTAAAAAATTCACCTTAAAAAAAAGAAAAAAGAATGGGAGGGGAAGGGCTGGATTGCTAAAAGAATGACAAAAATATAGTGCTCTATGCAAATGGCAAGTTTTGGTCTCCTTTTTAGCTTTTCTAAACAATGTAAAAATAGTTGTAATGCACAGTCTTGAGCATTGGAACTGTGCATCAGGATAGTTTGGACCAAGCATTAGGATAGTTTAAAAAATATAAACTTGTAGTAAATTGGAATATATTTATGAGAAAAGAATGAAAAAAGTTGAAAAAGAGTAGTGATAAGTGGTGCAAAGAAGTAGTAAAACCTGCTCAGCTATAAAATATACCTCATATGACCTACAAATTTTCCCATTCTAAATGTCATATATAGAAAACTTCTACACTGCCAACTTTTTATAAAACCTGGTAAAACACAAACTTTAAAACTTAATTTTCTTTTTACTATTTTTTTCAGTGAAATACAGGCCAGGGGGAAGTAAAAGCCTTGTGGTTTCATTATTTTGGTTTTCCTAGTAAATGATTTAGTTGTTTGGTCATTTTCTGCATTTCTATGTAAATAAAATACATTTAGAGTGCAAAATCTGTAGAAAAATCAAACTCTTTAGATCTATTAAGTAATCTGAAAAGAAGTGATGCAATTGTGACATTTGCATTAGATGAGCAAAGACAACATAATCCAGTCTGACATTCTGTTAAGAAGGATTAAATATTATTACATAGAGAAGGTGGTCAAACAATTTACAAGAATTTCTGTTTACTTCTGTGCAGGTGAAAAGTGTAATTTTAAACTAAATATTTAAAATAAGGTAATAGACAACTTTTCTCCAGTTTCTCTCTAGCACCTATTTTCATACCATTGCCTCTACTTTGTTTCAGAAATAACTACAGCTGTTTACAGATTCAGTTTTAGACACTCAAGTCACTAAGTCAGTTCTAGATGTAAGTAATTTCCCTGTATAGACTAACTTAAAGTCTAGTCTATAAAGAAGCAAAAGCAAACAGCTGGACCACTATTTTTAGACCAGTTAAGAGAAAGGTGAAGTGAAATTATTTTAAGCAAAACCACCGCTGAAAAAGAAGCCTTCATTTTTAATAAAAAACAATGTATTTTTTCCATAACTCCACAAGAAACAAGTACAAATTAGAAATTATCACACTGAAAAGCATTTCTTCCAGGACTCCATGTGAGATAAGCATACATCACATAGCAAAACATGTAATTGAACTGGAAACACAAAGGAGGAACAAAAAAAAGTGAGATGGAAAATATATATATGTAGCAAAAAATATAAGATTAGTAGTACAGAATATAATTTTACATAAGAAAGTTTGATTTGAGAGTGGCACATCCCAGCCTGATCACATCACAGTACTTGAGATGGTCAGTAAGACCTGTTATTTGGGTCACCTAAACATTATTTTATGCTATCTGAAAAATTCTGCTCCCTATTTCAGTTTTGTTTAGAAAATAAAAGGCAAAAGTATGTAGCAGTGACAGTACACTGTTACAGAAGATGACTTCTGACCAAAAACCAGAGCATAGTCTTTACACTAGTGATCCTGTGATACACTTATCTTTTGCATCCAGCTACAACCTTCATGAATATCCTTTATTAGTCTCCTTAGAGCAATTGTGTGGCAGAAAATTGATGTCATTTGGAATGAGTTGGAACATTTTGTAACTTTCTCTCAATCACCGAACCACTGCCTGCCTGTTGTCTACTTTCAAGGTACTAGGGAGACTGAGATAGAGGCCTGAAACAATCAGCCTGAACTGAACTTAGATTTCAAGACAGAGGTTTCTGTTTCCATGGAATTTCACAGCTTCTAATATCACTGAGTTAAATTAAAGCTAAACCATTTTTTTCACTTAGAACTAGCAAGGAAATCATAAAAGAAGAAAAATAAAACATAATAGAAAAAAGTGTCAAAATAAATTAGTATGTTAAGGTCAAATGTCCATTCAGAAGTTCATTTTTAAGTCAAAATTTTCATGTGGAGAAATACCACAGACATCAGTGCACACAGCTACATCGCTACAGTCAGCTTAAACAAGACATTTTCTAGTAATTCCCCTATCTTAATGTATTGTTTCCAATATGAACATTTTCAACAGTATTATACTTCTAAAATACCACAATGTATTAATAAAAAAGAAAATGTTCCTTTCGTGCACTTCAACATACCACTTAAAAAAACCACACACAATAACCCCAAGAACCCTTTGCAGGCTCTAATCTACTCCATGGAAAGAAAGTAATGGGATTAGATCACTATCAGAGTTTCTTTCATTGAGTTAAATGAGCAGTGTGTTACTGAAAAGGACTATGCTCTTCAATACAGCGGAACATGGAAACACTTATGTTGGTTTTGCAGTTAGATATCCTCATTGTGCTCATTGTGTTTAGTCACATAATTTTAAAACCTTTCCTCCACCTAAACTCAAAAATACTAGTATTAATAGCTGTGTAAGACTATGTAAAGAACCAGGAGTCAACTAATATTCTGTCTGAAATTTTAAATTGTTGGTTTCATTGTTAGATCACCACCTCTAATTTTGATCCAGATTTCACATCAGTGTTTCTACCACATCTGAGAAATTTCATTTCTTTCTTCATTTTAAAGTTTGTGGGTGCTAATGATATAGATAGCAGTAGCCTGGAGAACATCAAGAAGGACTACAGAGTGCTGGGAGAGGTGGTTAGGGGCTCTGGAGCTCAGATAGATTTTTCTTTGATTCTCCAGGATCAAGGGGAGGACCTTATAGCTAGGCACATTTGGTAGGTCAATAAATGGTTAGAAAAGTGGTGCAATAGTCAGGGCTTTAGGTATTTAGAGCATGGGACTGGATTTGGGAGGCCAGATCTACCGGAGGCTGGTGGCGTTTTAATGAATCATAGAATAGAACAGTTAGGGTTGGAAAGGACCTTAAGATCATCTAGTTCCACCCTCACTGTGAAGAACTTCTTCCTTCTATCTAACCAAAAGTTTATAGAAATTGGAGAGACATCAATTTGATGGATGGACCACTCAGTGGATAAAGAACTGGCTGGATGGCCACACACAAAGAGTTGCAGTAAACGTCTCAGTGTCCACTTGGAGAGCAGTAATGAGTGGTGTCCCTCAGGGATCGGTGTTGGGACCTGTGTTATTCAATCTTTTTGTCAGTGACATGGACAAGGGAATTGAGT
>NW_009940378.1:0-3657 GCF_000696875.1 Nestor notabilis | reverse complement strand
TCCAACCCTAACTATTCTATGATTCTAAGCACCCCACTTTCTGGTATTCCTAACTTTTGAGTAATCGATTCTGCAATGAAAATTTGCCACCACCTTGAGGGGATGACATTTGCTTTTAGGCTCTGTTGCAGCAACATCCAGACCTCTCTCCCCAAAGCTATCCCATCTTTTTAGTCACATTGCCTTTCCAGTTTCACTTTTCTTCTCTCCCAGCTCCTATTCCAATATCTTTTTCTCCTTTCTATTATATCACATTCTCCACTCTTGTGCATTATTTCCACTGTTGCTATATCTGTCTTCTTTCCAAGACTGAATCCCCTAATTATAGTGCCCCCAGACTGATGCTTTGTCTCAGTCTTCTCTTTTCACCTTATTGTACTTTTACTGTGGTACAGCTGCCGTCCTTTGTGTTTTCTAGTTTTTAAAGCTGAAGAATCATTGAAGACTTATAAGAGACAATAACCCTCCATCCATTTTCTCTGGCTGACTTTAGAGGGAAAATTGCCATAATTTCAGTGAATTCCCTTCCTTCTCGATGTGCTCAGAGCCATCAGAATTATTTGCAGGGAAACTTCAGTAATTCTGGATTGAACACACTTTTTTTTTTTTACCGCCAAGCTGACTGCTGACTTTTGGATTTTAGTCATGGTGGTAGAAGAAGCAGGTCTAATATCATGGTCAGTGCGAAAAGATGTGCTGAATGGAAAACACTAGACCAGAGTGTTAGGGGAAAAAAAAAACAAAAAAAAACAAAACAAAACCCCAACAAAAGTGTAAAAAAGTCATAAATATTTTTTGTACTTAAAGAAAAGTTTATCTTGACTGTTTACTGCATAAACAAACTCTTAATCTTGGTTTACACTTTCCAGAGCAGCTAACATGCATGCATTTCACTAGAACTAGTAAAATTTTGACAAAGTTTTCAGCCACTGTGAACAGAATCTTTAGACAGAAAGTGTGGAGAAATCTTACCAGTAGTCAGTGTCAGCAGTCATGTCTATAATTTGGTGTGTGCAGAGAATCTCCATGATTAGAGCCTAAACTTGTAAGCTGTTTAGGGACAGCAAAAATTACCTTTATCTGGCATTTAGCATAATGAAAAATATCCTCACTGAAATCTTCTCAGAGATCTTTAAAAAAATAATATAAAAAACCCCTAGAGAGGATTAAAAGTTTAACCTGAAAAATATCTGTAAATAATAGAGTAAGAAAACACTGCATGTACCTGGCCACTTTACATCAGATGTGTATAAAACAAGTTGTTCTGGTTGCAAGATAGAGAAATTAATGAAATGTTTGCTCTATGCGTCACTAAATTGTGCTGTGCAGAGTGGATCATTTACAAGCATGTTTTCAAATCCTTGGTAGCAATGATTTTTTGTGACGGAAACTGTGGCATACCCAGAAGCATTTGTAAGCACTTTTATACTTAGTTTGCTGCAAACTTCACCATCTGCTCTGCATCAGATTTATTAGCTGAATAGACAGCACTTCATATATCTAGAACCTCCTGTGTGTCCATGCGATTAGACAATAAGCAGACTGCTGCCTCACACACTTAATGTGGGTTCTATGTAGTCATTTACTTTATTCTTAAGGTAAGCAGGATATGGGAGTAGAAAATATTTACATTTCATCTGACCTACCACAACCTGATCTAAATTTAATAAAACCCACTTATAAACAAAACTAAAGATTCCATATGCAGTTGAACTGCATTTTTTTCGGCACACACCAAGTTTAAATCTGAATCTTGCAATTTATGAGTACAGAATGAGCATGAGCTGATTGCCACCTTGAAGCTTAACTTTAAGGTCAAGCTACTGACCTTGAAGAAGTCACCTTTCTTCAAGGAAAGAAGATTTGAAGCAGTTTTCTACTTGCTTCAAGAGAATTGGCATCAAGTCTCATTCCCTTTACATGCACATCTTATGAACAGACATATGTGTTTGACATAAGGTCCAAAAAAATGTCTTCAAGAGGCAATGTGAGGCTAGTGTTTGCAGGTCTGTGCTTGACATTGTGAAAATTGGGAACCTGGTTTCAGACCAAAGCACCAACATGCAAATAATTACATGTGGCTTCTAAGTGTGTGCTAAGTATTTAAGCTCCCTTTGTAGCCACTACCTCTGAGTCTTATACCTGGAGATGATAGCTACAAAACTGGTGGTAAGGGTGTTAAGTCTGTCTGGAAAGCAGCTGGATGTCAAGGCACCAAAAAGGGATTCCAAAAAGACAGCAAGGTCCTACATTTGCGTCATGGAATCATAGAATATCTCAAGTTGGAAAGGACCCATCAGGATCATCAAGTCCAACTCCCTGCTCCTCACAGGACTACCTGAAACTAAACCATATGACTAAGAGTGCTGTCCAGGTGCTCCTTGAACTCTGCCATGCTCAGTGCCATGACCACTTTCCTGGGGAGCCTGTTCCAGTGACTGACCACCCTCTCCTTGAAGAACCTTTTCTTAATGTCCAATCTGAACATCCCCTGACGCAGCTTCATTCCATTTCCCTGTGTCCTGTCAGTGGTAACCATGCTGCTCCCCTTGAGGAAGCTGTAGACTGCTATGAAGGTATCCCTCAGCTTTCTCTTCTCTTAGCTGAACAGACCAAGTGATCTCACCTGCTCCTACTAAATCATGTTGTTGAGGCCTTTCATCATCTTGGTTGTCTTCCTCTGGACACACTATTTTCTGATGTCCTTCTTATACTGAGATGTTCAAAACTACACACCATACCTGAGATGTGGCAATACCAGTGTGTTGTAGAGTGGGAGACAGAATAAAACAGTTGAATCAAGTTGAATTGAGACAGTTGAATCAAGTTGAATTGAGACAGTTGAATCAAGCATCTTCTCCACACCATCAGTGGATCTTAAAAAGGAGCTTATCATAGAATCAAAGAATAGTTAGGGTTGGAAAGGACCTTAAGATCATCTAGTTCCAACCCTCCTGCCATGAGCAGGGACACCACACACTAAACTATGTTGCCCAAGGTTCTGTCCAGCCTGGCCTTGAGCACCTCGAGGGTTGGAGCATTCACAACTTCCTTGGGCAACCCATTCCAGTGCCTCACCACCCTCACTGTAAAGAACTTCTTCCTTAGATCTAACCTAAACTTCCCCTGTTTAAGTTTAAAGCCATTACCCCTTGTCCTACCACTAGAGTCCCTAATGAAGAGTCCCTCCCCAGCATCCTTATAGGCCTCCTTCAGATATTGGGAGGCTGCTATGAGGTCTCCATGCAGTCTTCTCTTCTCTAGGCTGAACAGTCCCAACTTTCTCAGCCTGTCTTCATACGGGAGGTGCTCCAGTCCTCTTATCGTCCTCGTGGCCCTCCTCTGGACTTGCTCCCACAGCTCCATGTCCTTTTTATGTTGAGGACACCAGAACTGGACACAATACTCCAAGTGAGGCCTCACAAGAGCAGAGTAGCTTTGCCCTGCTTGTCATGCTTCTTTTGATGCAGCCCAGGATACGGTTGGCTTTCTGGGCTGCAAGCACACACTGCCTGCTCACGTCGAGTTTCTCACCAATCACCACCCCCAAGTCCTTCTCCGCAGGGCTGCTTTGAATCCCTTCTCTGCCCAGCCTGTACCTGTGCCTGGGGTTGTGCTGGCCCAGATGTAGGACCTTGCACTTGTCCTGGTTAAACT
>NW_009940377.1:1843-3677 GCF_000696875.1 Nestor notabilis | reverse complement strand
CTTTGCTTGCCCAGAGGAACAATCCTGCTGTGCCCGGGTGCAGGCAGGTCTCTAAGGCAGCCAGGCTGGGAGCTGGTGCACGGGAGCTGCACCATCCAGCCGCCAGCTTCAGTGGAGAAGTCGGATGTGAGGAGAAGTGACGCAAGTCCCAGGTGGACGATGAGAGCAATGTTGGGTGGGGAGGTGAGGAGCAAGGTGCTCAGTGAAGTGCTGGACCTTAAGGGCTGCTTTTCCTGCCTGTGCAGGCCTCTGCCAGAGACACTCGGGATCAATGGCTATGGAATAGGAATTTCTAAACTGAAAAGTAATATATTAAACCCTTTCAAATAACTTTTATCACATGCTCTTTGTAATCTTCCTTCACTCAGAAACCTCCCCAGTTCCCTGGCAGACAATCTGGAAGACTTGACAAAACTAAAAGAGTAAGACATGGCTCCTCATTTTCTTAATGAGCCCCATGGCGTATTTGGGCTGAGTCCATGAACCTCAGGTACTGAGAAGAGACTGAGGAAACCTCTCAAGAACTCCAAGTCAGAAACAAAGCCCCAAGGCCCCACTGAGGGCTGTTCCTGACAAAGCCTCCCCAGGGACTCATTAAGGCAAGTCACTGGAGGCTGTGATTAGAGGGAGACAAAGGCAAAATGCGGGTGTCTGATGGTTTGTTTGTTTTGGTTGGTTTGATGAAGCAGAAAGGCCCAGCCCTGAGCACAGCCATTGGAGAAGTAGAGCCTGAAATCCTGAGAATGAAAATTCTCCTCATAGACCTTGATGAAAGAGGCACCTGCCAGAGCCCAGGGCACAGAGACCTTTTGTTACTTTGGGCCACAATCCTCAGTCATCTCTGCTCAGGCTCTCCTCCACTGGCCCCTGCCTGCACCTCTTTGCCTTCAGGCTGCTGACACCCATCTTGCTTTCCCACCTAGCTCTCACCTGGCATTTCTGTACCTTCACTCACATCTCTCTACCCATTGCTATTTGATCCTTGAAACACAAAGCCATGGGCTGATCCAGACTCTCTCTGGGTGACCTCTTGCACCCCAAGTCCACCTTTGGAGAGACATTTCTCTTTCCTGTCATCCAGTCTGAGCCTTCCAAGCTGCACTTTTTAGAGGTTTCCTTCTCTTCCCACTACCAAGAAATCCTCCATCCTCTCTGAAACCACCCTTCAAGTAGTTGTAGGCTGCTCCTATAGTGTCATTTCACCAGGTGGAGTGAAAATCAGAAATCAGTCAGCAAGGCCATCTAAAGGAGGTTTGTAGAGCAGTGGGTGATAGCATCAGTATAGAGAACTAAGTACCAAGAAGGAGCAGTGGGAAAAGCCAATGATGTGGATTGAGAACTTCTTGGCAAGAGGCAAAAGGAAATGTGGTGTCCTTGGGTGCAAGGTCCCCCATGCTCTGGGGACAGGGCACCTCATATGGTACAGCTTCCATATGAACACCTGCATCCCTGGGGGGTGATTGCCTGGACCTTCACCGGGCAGCAGCCATGTTTCTCAGTAGTACTTTCCATTTCCTCCTCTAGTAACAACCATGTCTCTCCACTCCACATTCATGGACTCCAAAATACCATTGAGGAAACATATTCTGGTGAGGGGAAGAGCTCCCCGAAGCACATCTGGACTCGGTGAGTTCCAAGCACTTGTGCAAGGCTTGGGCTGGAGCTCATTTATTACCCACATTTGTAGTCCAGAAGGTTGGGGAGCACCATGACCATGCAGGAAGTGAGAGATTGGGTCCCAGCACAAGATATGTCTGATGGAGATGGAGCTCACAGCTGCAGCATCTCATAGTCATTGCCTCACACAAGGTGTTTGTGTGATAAATGGCCACGT
>NW_009940377.1:0-582 GCF_000696875.1 Nestor notabilis | reverse complement strand
TTTCTGTGCTTTTGGCCTTCCTCATGCCTGTTGGCATCTGAGTCCCCACTATTGCATGCTCATGACAGCCAAGGCTGACAGTGATGGTCACATCCTGCCCAGGTTTTCCTTGGTGGCCTGGATCAGGTCCAGGGCAGCATCACCCTTGTTGGCCCAACCTGCACCTGTGTTCAGAGGTTGTCCCAAGACCCTCCAGGCTGTTGCACCCTGTTGCTTTGCCTGGCCAGGGAATGCCAGGGCAGCTCCATAAGGACCTGTACCTGCTCATTAACCTGGAGACTTCCTCAGGTGCTGACAAAAGGCCTTTTCTGTTTCCCCTCCCTGATCAAGTAGTTTGTAACTGGGAGCACAATGTCCCTCTTATCAGCTCCTCTGATCCTCAGTGACAAAAGCCAACCCAACCTGCTCCCTGTCACATAGAGGACCTCCAGAAATCCAAGCTACCCCTCCATGCAGGGGGCATCCCCCATCCTCATCCTTCTTGCCTCCATGCTATGACTCCTGGGGTTCCAGCCATAAAAAGGACATGAGATGATCTTTACAATTCTTCCCTTAGAGAGCTAGATCTAAGGAACCGCCAGT
>NW_009940376.1:16806-27173 GCF_000696875.1 Nestor notabilis | reverse complement strand
GGCTCGGCCCCGGCTACATAGAATCTCTCTTGTCAAAGCTGAATGGGCTCCGAGAGTTGCGAAGAATTCTTGCGTGAAGGAGACAGATGGATAACCACTGCTCTCTAGGAGCCTTTCTCTGTTAGAAATAGGATCGGTGGAGATATTGCGGTCCGCACATCTATATACGCACTTTGGTCATAGACAAGCAATGTTTTGGGAAGAAATAACACGTACAAACATGCACACTGTCTCTTAAAAATATTTTAACTCACGGATGAAGTGTCAACTACCTTTTTTCTTCTGTCTCCAGCAGTGTATGGATAAATCAGATTAATTTTTACAGGCATTAAGGCATGTTCCACTCACCAAACAGTGCTTCTGTACAGCCCGTTACCAGCTGCTGTTCCATGACTTCTGCCAAAGAACACTGAAGCTTCCCCTCACTAAAAAAAAAACCCTACCTTCTGCAAGGCATTTTAGCACGTTACCTTATTAATATATCTATGAAATACACAGTATTGTACCCCCAAACTACATCCAACTTTTAACTTATGCATCTTTAAGGTCTCTTCCAACCCTAGCTATTCTATGATTCTATGACACTAGTCAGATAATTACAAAACTACTGTGAAATAGTATTGTGTTGTATTAGATTTGGAAAGCTGCTTTTTTTCTACCACTTCCCTTTTAAGTAGGAAAGCATTAAGGTAGTTTTCTACACCAAAGTGAAGGAACAAAAGAGAGACAAGTAAGAACCAGATTCTGCTCGTCCAGGATATGTATTTGACTAAATATGTATGTGAGGAGTGCAAAATATGACCTACACTACACAATATACAAAACTTCAAGCCTGAGATTGATATTTCTGTGTATGGCTTTTAAGATCAAATTCTACCTGGGGCTAAACCTTACTAAAGTTACATGTTCTGAGAACATACATATTTTGAAAGATGAATACTTGAAGATGTGGAAGTAAATTGAAAAGGTGATAGTTGCCAAAAATACATGTGCCAGCTCAAACTGGTAAATTTTATGTTTTCTATACAGAGGACTTAGAGCTGGTATCATCTCTTTAGACTCCATTGAAGTATTTAATATACTACAAGATCTTTTCAGTTAAACCCAATAATACAGAGTTTAATAATAAGAAGAACTGCAGGATGGATAAGGAACCAGATAAATTAAATGACAAGACCTAGCACTGAAGATATTTTACTTGTAGTCAACATATTCAGCCCCTGCTTGTACATCAGTGGGAAGAGGTCCATAACTCTTTCCTCTCTATTTCTCCTCAGGTGTAGTGCTCTTCTTAGAAGTAGCTAAATACTTACTTCTTTTTCTTCTCACAAGAAAGGGGATACCTTCCAGTATTAGGATAGCAGCTGACATTAATCCCTTTGTTGAGGCAGAACTGTCTGGAGAACTTGGTAAGATAAACAAGGCACTTTTCACCTGCCCAAGCTATTGTTTCAGCAACCCGCAGAAACAAGTGGGTATTGCTGTTTCGGAGACAAGCAGTGTCTTCCAGGCTATAAAAGACATAAAATTCCTTTAAAAAACCAAAACAACAACAAAACAAATCAAACAAACAATAAGAATCAGAAAAAAAGAGAAAGCCAATAATGGTTATTTCTCTATAGTCATCTTACCTCACCCATCTTCATAATTTCTAACTTTTCTGTTACTGAACTTAAATTCCAGAGCTGGTAACTTTCAGAGCATGTAAAAGTGCATCTTAGAGGCGACATCTAAACAGAAAAAAAAAGAATCAAATCCAACCCTTTCGCAAACCGCATCATTGCCTATCCTTATAAATGATAGAAATTCCTCTTTTCACTACTGTCCTGGTTTAACCTTAGCTGCAAGTGAGCACCACACAGCCTCTTGCTCACTCCCTCCCAGGTGGATGGGGGAGAGACTCAGAAGAGTGAAAGTGGGAAAACTCATGAGTTGAGATAAAGACAGTTCAACAGGTAAAGCAAAAGCTGTGCACACAATCAAGGCAAGGAATTCATTCACCAGCTTCCATCACCAGCCATCTCTAGGAAAGCAGGGCTACAGGGCTACAAGGCAACATGTAATGGTTGCTTGGGAAGGCGAATCCATCACTCTGGACGTCTCCCCCTTCCTTCTTCTTCCCTCAGCTTTATATGCTGAGTGTGATGCCATATGGTATGCAATGTCCCTGTGGTCAGTTGGGGCCAGCTGTCCCAGCTGTGTCCCCTCCCAGCTCCTTGTGCACCCCCAGCCTACTCGCTGGTGGGGTCGTGTGAGGAACGGAAAAGGCCTTGACTCTGTGCAAGCATTGCTCAGTGTTAACTAAAACACCCCTCAGCTATCAACATGGTTTCCAGCACAAATCCAAAACAGACAATAAGTGGTGGTTAAACCATAACAACTGAGAGAAGTTTCATAGAGCTCTACAAATCTCTAACATTTTGTTGAAGTATTTTGCAATTTCTGTCCTCTAGCTAACCAAAAGTGATCTGAAAGTCAAAAGGACAGTTGTGTAAAGCAGATTTTTTTATTCCTGCGTATAACGTTCATGAACAAAAACCTGTTACCTGGTCAAGGAAGAAGTAAGAAAAAAAAAAAAGTTTATCAGGAGAGTGTTGTAGAACGTGACTTCCACAGGAGCACAAGGAACTAAGCTATTAGGATGCAATACAGCTGAAAGCACTGGGCATAGGAAAGATGATACCAAGACAGAATCCATGTCAGGAGGAAGTTAAAAATGAAATATGGTTGTGAGAACGCATAAGATTTCTAAAACATATCAGAGAATGGAATATAAGAATAATGCAATGTACAAAGCAAAGTGGAAGGACTGTGTTTTATAGTTTTTACATATGAATTGAGGAGAGAAGCTGATAGGTCAAATAACCATAGAAACTCATTTTTGGCTTCCTAATGAAGACAGCCCTATTTAGCACTGTGCATGCCAAGTGGGTTAAAAAATGGTGTAAGCACTAAAAGCCCTGTGGACTAGCTTAATGCCTAGTAAGATGTGCTGTATGGATGGAAGTTAGTGCACTTGAACAGAAAGCATGTACTCAAAAGCTTTATGACATGTTCATGTAGACATGGCCATACCCAGGCATAATTGTATATTTTTTTATGCTAAAGCCATAATTGCAGGCCAGCAGAGCTTGTGCTTTTAATCCCAATGCATTCAAAGCAGAAAACCAAGGTCGTTCACATTTATAGAAAAAGAGCATCAAAATATCTGTAAGAAATATTACAACTATGGAGTAGAGATTTCTTTTTCACATAGGTTTATTCCTTGGTAGGTTATACTTTTCAGAATCAAAGATATGAACATTTTCATTTTTAAGCACTAAAACCATCTGTAAAAGATCTCATATCAAGAAGACAAAATGAAATCCATAGTATTTGGCTGTCCTTGTAGCTCTTTAATGGTGTATGCTATTCACTTAATAAGTCATTTACTTGTCTGCCTGTGCTGGAGGTTTCCTCAACCTGCATCAAACTTACCTGGTCACTGACCTGGGCGTAAGGAGCTGTGTTTTGTTAACTGGGCCTATTGGACTACAGTAATAATCACAGATCATGGCAGAAACACTTCCTTCATAGCCTGACTTTGCCATCTTGGCTCATGAATACTATTCAGAGGGAGTTACTGATAAAAAAAGAGTATCATAAGATAACCCTAATCCGGGCACTATTTGTATATTTACTCAATTTTAAACAGTGAGAGTAGCCCTTGACATTGTGCAGAGATTAATAAGTAGATTCAGGGTCTGCGGAATCAGAGCTTAAGAACAGATTCCCAAGGCCTCAGATTTCACCTTTAATTTTGGCATTTAATGCAGAAAGACTGGGGATCAGAAGTTTTGTAATTACTTTTTAAGCTTTTCCAGAATGAGGGAGGCTACAGGCATCAAAATACACGTCCATACAGTTATCAACAGGTCACACTTCAGGCAGACATACAGTTGTAATAACTTAGAAAAACATTCCACTGTGTATTCCCCAAGCAGTCTTGAAATACCTCAAGCAAACTAGAAACCCCATGAAATTTAATATACCTTAAAAGACAAATGAGGGTATCAAGATATTATCAGTGTTTTTAGTAAATCCTATTTTCAATTTATCCTTCCAAAGGAAGATACACAATATAATGATCTAATTTTTCATTTCGATGTTAACACCTGCTGCTAGGAAACTGTATTCTTCATTAAAATGCAAGTACTTTATGGAATGGAACTATATGTTCATTGTGAATGATGTTTTTTGTTTTTAAAATAGTGTTTTAAATGATCAGGCCCAATGTGGGGAATCAGGGTCAGGCACAGCCCCTCAATGGCCAGGCAGGTCCATGGGGATGGGGACAGGTCAGTGCCAGGAAAGGACATCAGTCCACAGGTTGGGCTCATGGCCAGGGAGGCAGGGCTATGGGGAGTCAGAGACCAGCCCTGCTGAGGAGTCGGTGGAGCAGGGGCTGATGGCCCTTGGAGGGCTGAAATGTGGTCCTGGGCCCTGGGCAAGGTGGACGAAGCCTGGAGGCTGGGCAGGGACAGGCAGGGCTGGTGGAGCCCTCGAGGCATACAAAAGCAGTTTTGAAAGCATGAGTGCCTTGAGTGCACAGACTGACTCCAGTTCAGCTTTGGGTTTGGTTTTTCCGTCTTTACCTCTTCTTTTCTTTTCTTATTGTACTTATTTTTTGCTCTAATGCATGCTACCACATCCCTATAGCCACAGTCAGCCAGACTAGAAAAAAGCACAAGATCTTTGCAACTGTCTCTTCTATTAACTACAGGAATACAAAGCTGACAAGTAATAAAGCTTTCTTCTTGTTTGCAGGTCAGTAAGTGATTCAGTTTGAACTATTCAGTGTAAATAAACATTGCTACAATTTTAATATCGAAAAACTGGAGTGGTGGTGCAGTGAAGTTTGCAAGAATGGAGTTTACAACAAAGCTTGCTGTAAACAACCACTGAAAGATGGATAAAGGGTGTTTACGCAATAAATCAAGTTCTTCCTATCCTCAGAGTATTTCTGTGTAAGAAAAGATACTTTTTCGTGAAGCATTTCTTTAGATGGATGCAGATACATTGAGAGTATTTTTACTGACATTTCCCTGACGAGAATAGACACAACAGAGAACATGAGGTTTTTTCCACTGAAACCAAGAACAGCTTATCAGGTGTCCAGCTGCAGATGTGTGTTGACAAACATCTTCAGTGATCCATTCATCACCATTTAAAAATGTTCCAGCTCTCCCACCGTGTACATGTTTATATAGAAAAGTCCTTCAAAATACAAAGCTGAATTTTTATCATCTGAAATGGAGCTCAGAATGAATTGCTTTGCTTGCTGAGGCTTTTGCATTAGGTTTTTAAAAGATGGCCCTGATATGAGCTGTGTTACTCACAACCAGAGTGTTTTAGGTGCTAGGATAGTCTGAAATATTCTTGTGGCACTTGCTGCACCCATGTTTTGCTCAGCTTTTGTGTCCTGGTGAATGAGATTTTGGCGATCAGTAGATAAACCATCAGTAGATAACAGATCTGGGGATCAGTAGATAAACCATCACAGGTCATGGCACAGGTTTTGCCACAGCAGGAAATGTGGGCAGTACCTCCTGTCCTGGATACATTCAGAACTCCCACTGAAATCAACAGGAGTTTGGGAAGCAGTGAAGACATTGCCAAGGCCTGAATAGGGCTTGTAGGCTGAGATGAGAGATTGTTCCAGGCAATTGTTCTGAAGTTTCTGTTGTCGGCTTTAGTACAGGCAATATTTTTCTCTAAGTAATTCACGCTCATTTCCAGCTATTTTCAGGCATTAAATGTCAGCTTTTCGTAAGAAAGGCAAAACTGACTTGTCCGCTTGATGCCAAATAACAGAATTTACCTAAATTACAGTTATTATATTTGTAATTTTTTAAAAAACTTCTTTTGTTATGTCTACAAAGCTGAAATATTTTAACACAAATTTTCTTTTTCCACAGAGTGCAAAGCTGCCATTTGGATAAAGCCTATGAACAGCATCCATCCAAAGAGATGCACCAGGGGGAATTATGGTTCAGGGAAACTATAGGCTGTCTCACTGAACTTTTAACCCTCTTTAGCCAGCTGTATCCCTCAAAAGGAGGGCTAAGGAACTAGGTCTGCATCTGATGCAAACTACACTATTACTGTCAGGTGAAATGCAGTGATAGATGCAAGTTTAAGATTTGATCACGTGAAGCTGCCTTACCATCACATAGTCCATAAGCATGGTAAACATCTCATGTCTTTTTGTATAAAGCCATCAGACTGGATTCTGGGAGCAATGAATTCCTACTTATATGACTTAATTGGTGTTTTCCTTTTTATAAAGGTATTTTTTGCCATGATAATTTTGCCCTTTCAGTGAGCTCATAGTACAAACAATAACTTTCTAGGAAGTAATTGTGTCTCCTTTCAGTTTTTCATCAGAAGAAGTTTCTGTTTGCTAAATCAACCTGATTTACTAATTAATATCTGGATCCTATGTGCATGCTATGCACACACACAATAATTCCACAATTATATTATATTAGCTATTTAAGGGCTCATCTAATTTTACTCGATACATAATCCTTGAAAATGAGATTTGCATAAAGTAATTTAAAATAGATAGGGCAAACTAGAAGTACATAATTATGTATCCCTCTGAAATAAATATATTTTCAGTTTTCCATTTCCATAGCTGACTTCATTGGAACATAATTTAGCCTCTGAATAGCTGAAATAATAAAAAAATGACAGTATTCCACTGTCATATATGTACCTAAGTGGAATTTACAGACAGGGTCTCCTTTGTTATACTTACTGGCTTACCCGTGGGGCAAGTAAACCTTGGTAACTTTGAAATGATTCGTCTCCAGGAGCTGGGATCAAAAAGGAGGGTGAGAGGCACTCTCCGCTCTAGTCTATTAAACAACTAAAGAAACTTTTTCCTAGCAAGATTCTTCATTGTCTCTATCAATTTTCTACACACTGTAGATATATTTCTGTAATTTACTAATTCCGTTGCAGACTTTGAAATGCCAGTACATAAGTATGCTGTTCAATGTCCATACATCTAGCAATATATGTTACCAAGTTGTAAACCCCAGCACCAGACCCTGTTTCAGTTTGTGATCCCAAGAGTGAAATTAAGATGCAAGCGAGGTCAAGTACCGTAATCGATTAGTAAGTTTATTACAAAATGAGTTATTATAAAAAAGGGAAGTTATTGTAATAAAGGGAATAGTGATAGGACAGATTGGAAAACAGATGGAAAATGAAGCAAGGATTCAGGATGCAGAGAGAGAGAAAGAATGAGTCACTACCGTGGATCCAGCGGTGTCCCAGGATCTGTCACTGTCATTGTTGTCAGTGGTGGGTGTTCTCCACAGTCCGTAGTCAGTACTGGAGCAGAGTGTCTCCCAAGACTCCATAGTAGTTGTTGGAGGTGGGTGTCCTCAGGGAGGTGTCCTTCTGGAGTTGTCCTCTTGAAAGTACCCCGTGGAGGTGTCCTGATGGAGTTGCCCTCGTGGTGATACCTCATGGAGGGTGTCCCTCAGGGTCCGTAGTAATCGGTGGAAACTGTCCTCACGGAGGTGTCCTCCTGGAGTCATCCTCATGGCAGTGGCTCCCTGGTGATGTGCCTCTTGGTGATCACTTTTTCCCTCTTTTATAATGAGTTGGGGGGAGTACCTCTGTTCTTCATGTCACATATTACACATTCCTGGTGGACTAGTTTCCCTGGTGTTGCAGCCAGTTCTCAGCTGTGTGTGTCTGCACACACACGTCTGCAGCAATTTTTGGGATAATGGACAGCAATTCCTCACACCAATCCTCGAGGCAATGGATGGAAGAGTCTTATCTCAGCTTTTTCCCCCTCATCCCTCAGGCGATGGACGGTGGAGTCACAGTTCAGCTCCTCACACCCTTCTCCCAGGCAATAGATATTGGAGTCTTATCTCAACTCCTCCCACCCATCTCTGAGAAAAAAGATAGGTGGAATTCCATCTCAGCTTCTCAGATAAATCTTGGAGACAATGGACAGTGGAGTCTGATTTCAGATCAGTGTCTCACACAAGTATAATGATTGTATTGAGTTTGCTAATATTTGTTAGGTCATGGAACCATAGAATCATTGAATGGTTTGGGTTGGTTTGGTTGCCATGGTCAGGGACACCTTCCAACAGACCATGTTACTCAAGGCTCCATCCCACCTGGCTTATATAAGACCAACTCCAGGAGCCAAGTGACTATGCAAGAAACTTAGTTTGGAGAAAGAAAAATAAGCCCAGCCTTTTCCATGACAAAGTAGAGCTGTTAAGTGTGTAAGAATAACAGTAATACATCAGTTGAATGGAAGCTGAATCAGTTCCAGAATCTGATAGCATACACTCTGGCTGCTAAACATAATCTATATACTGAGCAAGAAGGTAGCACTGATGAATTTTCAGCTTAGATGACCAAATCTGTCTGAGAAGTTGGGTAGTCATTAATTATTTTAATACAGTAGTAGATAATGTAGTCATATAGTTTTGCATTTCTTTGACATTCCTAAAAGTTAGAGTGCTATGCTTAAAGTTAAATATGTTGTTGGAAATTTTCACTATTGCATCAAGCTCTGTACTTCCTTTAGAAGGGCTCTTTAGTCTCAGGATTCAAAGATGAATGTAGCAGGCAGTATTGTGATGATGACTTTATGCTGGGAATTAGGAAGACTCCAGCCAACAAAGGAATGAGATTCTAGAACAACTTTCCTAGGGCTATTGGGAGAAACAAATTAAGCCAATTAATTTTGAGATAGAGTTGACAAATTAATGAAGGGAAGTGGATGACATATAGACATTTGCAATACCAAGACCCTACAGGATACCAGGAAGTCCCTGTGAATCACAGAAAGCTGTTGAAAATTCTAGCATAAAGACAGTATGAGGAGTGGAGGAAAGAAGAAGTCATCATGTCACCTGGAATAGTTTTACAAAGACTCTAGATGGCACAGATGCCTCTAGGCAACAGATCCTGTCCTAAGTGAGGCAGTGCTCTAGGATGCTCAGAAGAAAGTGAAAGCAACATTAGGACACTTATTTGAATATTCGTTCCCCTCAACAAATAACAAATTATGACTGGCTTGCACTTGAGATAAATGGCCAAAGCAAGCAATTCAGGAATAGTGCATAAACTTTAATACAGCTTAAAGACCTCACTGAATAACTCTGAATAATAGGCCAGCATATAAAAATCAGACTGTTTGCAGATAAATTTCAATAGGAAAACTTCAAAATATAAAAGGCTACATTCACCAAATAAATGCTTTGCTACAAATACTTTTCAAAGCTCTAATGAAGAGAGTTTGCTCTAGCAGCAGACAGAATAGGGCTGTGATGATAGATGGTATCTTGGTTATTTAAAGCTGTAAGGATATTCTCTTCAATACCTCATCTTTACCCATTGCTAAATGAAAATGGTATCACAGTCATTTAAGATCACATGAAATGTAAAGTCCAGACAAAAGCCTGGTCAAGCAGACCTTCATTCAACACTCAGGGAAGACAGGACCAGGTCAACAACTGAGAGGGATCATTCTTAGTGCCGGGCAGCAGGAGAGGGAGTGGTGCAAGCCCCTGTCTCCCTGCCCCCATTGCTGCTGCAGCTGCACCTCGGTCTAAGCCCTTAAGTGTAATTCCAATTTGACAGCTTGCATGGGTGTGAATACATTTAAGTAAAAGAGGAACCCTGCCAACCTTAGATGAATTAAACAACTGTGACACACACTGGGCCAGACTCCCTAATGCGCCGCAGCAAATTTACAGTGCTGTGACTGCTAACTGGAGTCCCAGTTCATTTTTAATACCACAGTTAACAAAACCGTATAGAGATGCAGTGATTGTTGTAGAGGTTAAAATTTGTGATCTTGTCTGAGATTGCCCTTTGCAGTTGATTTTCATATAATGTTTTAAAACTGGTAATCTGAAATGAGGGCCATGGTTGCATTTGCATCTCTAGTATCAGTCTGTTATTTATGCTTGGGAAAGTTTTTTTGTATGTCTTGATATATTCACATAGAACTTCAAGGCAGAGACTATGTTCCACTAACTAATCCCTCTTTGGCTCTTAATTAATGTCTCAAAGAATATATCCATGGTAAACATGAAAAACTAAGTTTCAGAAAAGTTTTTGTGCTCTTGTCTTAAACAGCTCATACTTCTGTTTTTATGCACCTGGCTATGTAAAAGAAAAAAAAAGGGGTTAAAACTTGGCAGCAAATAACAATTTGTATAATGTTCCTGCAAGAGCCAATGAAACCAGAAATATCCATGCCTGTCACTTGTTTGCTAAATCAAGTATTTCAGGAGAAATGTAATGTGTTAGTTTCAAATGTCACTATTCAATAG
>NW_009940376.1:0-16775 GCF_000696875.1 Nestor notabilis | reverse complement strand
AGCAGGAACACAGAACTTAACAATATCATAATGAAACTGCAGTGAACTTCTGGATATGAATTTGACCTACCTGTGGTTCATTCTCCATGCCCGTGAAGGATTTTGTTAGCCCCAAGGAACAGAAAGGTAATATGAGCCAGGCTGGGGACACACAGGGACTCATCACATGCAGCTCCGCTGGTTTTTGGCTGTGAGGGAACTCTTGTGGTGTAAATGTTACAGTAAATATTGAAATCTGAAATAAATAAAGCTGTAATGCAAGATGAAATGTTTGCTGTTATGTAAACATGTTGCCAGGTTTGATCAACTCTTTTCTGGCAGAAAAAGAATTGTTAAGAGAGTGGTAAGAGAAAAGCAGCTGTGTAAAAGATGTCATCTTCTCATTCAGCAAGTTCTGCTCCTCTGGGTGAGGGACTATGCTCATTAGTCTTTCTTTTAGAACAGGATTTGAAGCAAAGTACCTAAAGTCTGTGTGGTAGAATTGTTCAGCTTTTTTTCATGTCTGCACATCCATGCTCTTCTTGATTCCAGTAATCCTATGCTCTTTTCCATTAAGTGCATCTCTGGGAGCCAAAAAAAAAAAGGCAGCAGTCCTTGCTTTTTGGTTAAGTAGGCACTTACCAGAACACCAGTACCACTGCACACACAAAAGATGTTCTGTGCCTATGCAAAAGGAACTTACACTATGTTTATTCCTCTGAAAAAAAGTCCTATACAAAGTATGTTTTCTATGTGATGTATTCTCTTTAAGCATGATTCAGTTGTTGAACAACATATGACTGAACCAGGAGAGCTTTGTACTCCAAGTTAAACTTCAGATGGCAAGGGCCAAGAAAAACACCTTAATGAATGCTTTTAAAAGACCTCAAGTGAGGATTGAGAGATAAGGAGTAATAAAAAGAGAATAATAGTGTCATTTTAAGGGCAGTTGAGAACTGGATTGCATTTATACCACATGTCTGTGAAAGTGTAAGCCAAGAATAGCAGCCTTGCCCTTCATCTGCCTCTAAATCCAAACTGCTGTCCTTCCAGTTGCCCTCTTCTTTAGGCTGACAAAGGCATTCTCATCACTGAACAGCAAAACAGTTTGAATTAATCGGGATTAAAATTTATCATTACTATTTTTTCTTTCAAGTTTACTTTGAATTGGACCTGTTCTCCCATTTAGCTCACTGCTTGGAAATGCAGATACTGATACTGGCAGCAGGCAGGGAGCAATACAGGGACAAGAACAAGCATTTGGGACCCAGGGAAAAGGCAGAACTGTTCTTCTGGCATTGATGCTGTACTGCTTGCAGAACTGCAATGTTAAAGCATCCCATCCCAACTGTGTTAGGTTATTTCTGCTTACGTTAGCAGAACCAAAGCAGATTAAGCTAAACTGAGTGGGAGACTCGGACAAGGCAGTCAAAACCCACACGCTTACAGTGGCTGGAGTGTTCATTGGTAATGAGGTCTCGAGTAGTAAACAGTTTAAAAGCCAATAGTGGTGCAATCAGTAGTGCAGCTTTTGTGATGTGGAGACCAAATCCAGATTTGTGCTGCAGCTGGTTAGCGTTGTGCTGCCGAAACAAAGCAGCTCTAAAGCTGGGGTAGCCAATTAGTGTGGGGAACTGGCATGGCTTCTCTTATGCCAATGCTTTCCTGGGAGCTAGAAAGGGAGTGTAGTCAGATCATCCCTGATCTGACTCTCTTAACTGTCCCAGGGGCCCTTATTTGCTGGTACAATCCTGAGGCTGTATATCTCATTTAAAAGTGCCATAAGAACAAAACCAGGGTGAGTGCACACACCTCCCGGCTGTTTCTGCTCTGAATGAGGTGAGCACTGTTTGGCTGTGTGGCTTTTCTTGTTTCACAGATACGCCCACTAACAAAGGAAACTAAGAGAAGTAGATACATTCCAGTAAAAGAAAATTATTCTCTTTATTGTTTATGTATACTGGAACACTTGCTAAGTGAGAGCTTAAAGCATGTATTTGATGGAAATGGGAAACCGCTTGCGATTTGTAATATACAAAGCACTTGACAGCTATCTGATAATGTTACAGTGCATAGAAAGTTCACTTCCTAAGGCTCTCCAGGCAGGATGGGCCACACAGCTTGTTAGGAAGGCATTTAAAGCACTTAATTGTTGTTCAGCACAGGTTGTTCAGCCTGAAGAAGGCTCCAGGAAGACTTTATAGCAGCCCTAAAGTGCCTAAAGGGGGCCTATAGGAAATCTGGAGAGGAATTTTTTACAAGGGCATGTAGTTACAGGACAAGGGGGCATGGCTTTAAACTGATTTAGGTTAGATATAAGGAAGAAATTCCTTACTGTGAGGATGGTGAGACACTGGCACAGGTTGCCCAGAGCAGCTGTGGCTGCCATCCCTGGCAGTGTTCAAGGCCAGGTTGGACAGGGCTTTGAGCAACCTGGTTTAGTAGAAGGTGTCCCTGCCCATGGCAGGGGGGTTGGAACCAGATAATCTCTAAGGTCCCTTCCAACCTAAACTGTTCTATGATTCTATGATAACTACCCCATTTATTTCTATGAGCATGAAGTATCTTTCACATGATCAAAAAGTCACCCCCATTATGTGGCAGATTCTTTTTCAGTCAAGAATACAGTGATTGCGTAACTGATGGTTACTTATGTGGTCAGTGGTGGGATGAGACCTGTGCTCCCCTAAGACAGTGCCCTGGCAGGAAGCACTTATGACAGTAACACAGCTGTGGTGGCATGTGGGAAAGGTCACAGGGCTGCCAGAGGATTCACCACGGATGTCCTGGGACATTGCACTGACCTGCAGCCTGCTCACACCACTGTGTTTTCAGGAAAGCCCAGGGGGAAGGTCTGACACTGCTGAGTTCACTGCTTCTGCGGGTGACCAGGAAAAAGAGAGAATTCATAATTCGTATTGTCTTAATTAACATTGCATGATGTTAAAAGGATATTTCTTGGAGGCAGCTAAACACTGCGACCTGTAAATCATAAAAGATGTGGCATGTTACTGATCCACAAAGCTGAGCAGCATACTTTACACTTGTAAAATTTTATTATTGAGCTGCCACATTCAGCTGGAAGAATTTACTGACAAGAACTGATGAAGGGATGTGTTCTGTAAGTGTTTGCTTATACTGATGGTGATTCTGGGCTCGTGAAATACATAGGAAGTTGATTAACATGCTGAAGGGAACAATGAAACTGAAAATATTCTGCTCATCCCCTGTTCCAGCCTTAGAACCAAATTCTGCACTCAAGAAGAAAAATGTGCAGTTTCCTTTGTTCGCACAACCTTTAATCATATCTGTGCACGTGAGAAGTGTTTGAAATTATCCCAAACTTCTACCTCTTGAGTACCTCAAACCTGTATTTGAAGGAAAGGCTTTTTTGCCTTTTTTTTTTTTTTTTTTTAATGCTATGGACCCACATTTCTACCCAAATTCTTTGTATTTAAAATTTACCAATGGCCTTATATAGCATTTTTTTACACATTTCTATTCCTTCAGCTCTCCTGCTCGTCTGTCACAAACAATTAAATCACTGGATTTTTCATTGTTTGAAATAACTGGTTGCATTACCATCTGGAAACAATACATTTTAAGTGCATAATTATGGATGTTTGAAATCCCAGGAATACAACTTTATATGCACAGGACTAGGAGGCAGCATGCTTGGAAATGTATTGTCAGCTGTGTGATAAACAGTTAAGAGGAAAGGAAGAGCAATTCTCAACCACTTTCTCTTGCCTTTCCACCACTAGCCTGAGAAAGCTAAACTCTGATTTGACTGCTGAGCAAATGAGAATGCTTGAGACTGCTCTCACTGGCACTGAATTTCAATGATTGCGGTGGCACAAGGGGACCCTGGCTGAGCTGTGACCTCTGAGTCCTCATCCTTCTTAGAGGTCACTTCTTTTTGAGGCTGGAATCTCAACCTTGAGTTAGTTTCTGAGAGTACAAACGAAGACCTCATAGCAGCCTTCCAGTATCTGAAGGGGGCCTATAAGAATGTTGGCGAGGGACTCTTCGTTAGGGACTGTAGTGGTAGGACAAGGGGGAATGGGTTCAAACTTAAACAGAGGAACTTTAGGTTAGATATAAGGAAGAAGTTCTTCACAGTGAGGGTGGTGAGGCACTGGAATAGGTTGCTCAAGGAAGTTGTGAATGCTCCAACCCTGGAGGTGTTCAAGGCCAGGCTGGACAGAGCCTTGGGCGACATGGTTTAGTGTGTGGTGTCCCTGCTCATGGCAGGGGGGTTGGAACTAGATGATCTTATGGTCCTTTCCAACCCAAACTATTCCATGATTCTATGAAATACAGCACATTGTGCAACAGGGCTGTTGAGGATAACAGTGTGCATATAACTCGAAAATGCTTTAATATTCTAAAACAGAAGCTGCAATAGAGGATATTGAATTTCTGCAAAATCAGCACATCTCAAAGATAGGCAGTTAGTCAAAACTTAGAACACCAGCAACATATTAGCTAAACTTCAACTAGTCCAAATGGCAAGTCCATCTACCATTTCACAACGTATTCATTTGCCACACTATATTCCAGCTGAAAGAGATCAGACAGGCCCTCCAGCTTCACTAATGAGAGCTGCAGGTCCAGGTCAGCCTCGGAAATCACACCAGACCGCGTTCTTTTTACTGCCAAAAAAGTTATCAATGAACTCAAACCAAATAAGTAAAAGGATTTCACTACATATAGGCCCAAGCATGCCACCAGATATAAATGCTATTTAGCTTTATTGTCACAGTGTCTTGTATTCCCACTTTCCTTTTTTTTCCGTAGGATCACTTTATACCAAAAGACATTTGGCTTCTAGTCCTTGGCTTCGAGTCACTGTGTGCTAGGACATCCATCAGTCAGTTCCCCTTCTTCTTGCATGGTTCATATTTATACAAGGTGGGAAGGGGTGAAATTCTCAGCCAGACACTCTTCAGGAGATGTCAGGGGTTTGGTCTCCATGCCTTCTAACTGCCAAAGCTTTTCACCTTACTGATCTGGTGGCACAATGGACCTATTCAAATTAATAACTAACTCCTAGAGAACTCCTTAGTAACAGAGAGTATTCTGGATTTGTGGTTTCTGTAGGAAATTACAGTCAGCTAAGAAACATTGGGAGAAAAGAACCATAAGAACTAAACTGGATATCACATAAAGTGGTTGATGGTAAATCTTAGAGGGTGGGGCAGGGGAAAGGTTCCTTTCTAGAAACTAGCCTTGCTGTAGCTGCAGCCACAGTGGAGCAAACCCTCAGCTGGATGTACAACCTGGCCTCACCATTCAGTCTGTATCCCATTTAAGACATGCTGGGGGGGGAGGAAGTTGTTATTTTTTATTTGCATTACAGTCGTGTATTACAAAGCTCCCAGACAGTATCAAGACCCAGCGTGCGAAGTAGTGATCACACATACATCTAAAAAAGTTTCTTGCCTCAAAAATGTTTCTATTTGATAAGCATGCTATTATCCATAAACATAGCTAGCTTACCTGTTATTGGATGGAAGTTTTCTAGAGGCATCATAAAATAAATGGCTCTTCAGGTGTGTCTAACAGAGAATCACAAAATGGCCTAATAGGCTTTAGCCAGAGAAAACTCCCACCACTTCCTCGCACTGATGAGAAGCAATGTGATTAAAAGGGCAAAGAAGCATTTGGTCTGTTAATAACCACTGAAATTCACAAAAGGAACAAAATATAAATTTAAGAGATTCCACATCCTCTTTGTTTGTCTTGTGAGGGACAATAAAGATGAAAGATCAGATGTTACCAGCTTTGCGAACCTCATTTAAGCTCCTGAAGTCTCTTTCCCATACTATTCAGGGTTGACATACAATTACCTTTCTATTCCTAGATATGAAAAGAAATAAATCGAAACTTGACAGATGCAGCCTGCTATCAAGATTTGTAACAGATTCAGTGCTAGTTGTCTGAGGAGAAAAGCTCAATCCTCTGAACTGCATACCAGTAAATGCTTGCTTGATTGAAATTAACAAGTTAAAATCCACACAATCAAGTTTACCTCTGTGAAATCTATTTCTCCATTTCCGTATCAGTTTATTTCAGGACAATAAATCACGTCTTTTCTGTGCATTTTTCTAACGCAGATAACATTTTTGCTTTAATTACTCTATGAAATATACATGCAAAAATCAATATATCAGATTTCCTAAACCCCACACATAGAATATCATTTTGCACCAGTAATTCCCTCCTACACCTCAGTTCTGCATTACCAGCAGCCTTATACAGGCATGTAAAACTACGCACATTGAGGACAGTTTACTGAAGAGTAGGATAAGATACATGACCAAAGGGCTTTGGCATAGCTAGTGTAAAGCATATTACTAACATATAGCATTAAAATATAAAACATTAAAAAAAGACCAAGACCATTTTAATTCCTATTCCAACTGACAAGAATCCAAAACACACCAAGCCATCTGGTGGAAGGACTAACTAGTTGCACACTCCTGGGCATTGAGGAAGAGCACTTCAAACTCCCTAGGATGCTGTATGCTCTATTGTATGAAGACTGATGCCCTGCACAGCACCAAGCCTAGTTAAGATAATGCTAAAAGCTGTATACAATACCAGATGGTTTTAAACGTTTTAAAATATTCTTATAATTTTCTTAAATAAAGAAACTTCAAAGAAAATCAAGCATTTCCAAAGAGGGAGAAATAGTCAAACTGTATAAATGCATTTCTTTTCCTCTTCTGAATAAAAGAAATGTCATTTGTTGGCTCATGATATACTGACTGAAGCACACAGGAAAGAATGCAACTAAATAGCTTTTCATTCAGTGCATTGTTTATGTATTCAGCCCTGATGATAATGTTCCCAAAGACAATCAATCATTGATTTTAATTTACTTTATTGTGCTAAAGTAAAGAGTGAATTAAACGTAGGATTTGTTTAGCCTTTCTCTTGTACTCTGTAATAAACCAGATGGAGCATATACATTTGCTATTTAGTGACACTAGCATCATTAAGCATTAAGACTTAACGAGCAGTGCATTTTTTTTGGGCTCATTAATAAAAGTTACAGATAGAAAAGATCCATTGGTCATCAAGTTTATCTCTTTACTGTGTTTGTGGATTTATTATACAGTCAATAATGATGGGTTATTACTTGCTTATATAGAATTGCTTTTGAGGTGGATCTTAACTGAGGAAGCTTAACTAACTTTAAACCAAGTGAGATCTTTCTATTCCTAAATGGCTCAAAACATAGAATGTGTAAGTCCCTGCATGAGACACAGACGGGATCTGCTGCAGATGAATGAAGAAAGATGACAGTTGACAAGAGCAAGGCAGGAATAACTCATAGAAGAAATAGGTTTGCCAGAAGGAAGAAGTATATGGGAGGACGGAAAAGATAATACTGCAACATGAAATAGGAGACTGATTTTAAAACAAAGCAATATACAACAGAAGAGTGAAGGGTCTGGGAAAGGAACTGCAGAGACTCAACTGGGTTATTAATTTGTTTCAATGCAAGGATGAATTACACCAAGCTTTAGACGTGAGCATTGTCTAGCTAAAACCAGACAATGGTTACATTGCAGTGTAACATAGGTACAAGCATTTTCTGGTAGTGCACAAACAAAGAACGAACCCAAACCTAAAACCCTGTGTCTCTTAGAACTACTTCTCCATACAGTGGAGCATCATATGAGAAAGGGGGATATTCCAGAAACTACCGCACACAGAATATGCTTTCAGAGAGCAACTGTTAGCTCTATAGCTACTCCATCTCTCTGCTTCTCTCCTTAAGACAAAAGAAGTCATAACCAGAAACATCCCATAGTAGCATAATAATACAGTGAGTGGTAACACAAAACAGTCAAGCAGCAGCAAGGAAGGGCACTAAATTGCACATAGACTACGATTTATGTTTCTGGTTTTAACGACTAAATGAATTCGCATTATCTGTTTTTAAGTATCTCCATCTTTACCTCCTAACACGCATAACTCTCAAGCCCCTAAAGTGGCCATCATTTTGGTCCCCTATAGCTTGGTATGATTCTTTTCCTGTTTTAGAGACAGTCTTGAACAATGATGAATAACAAGGATAGTATCAGAATTTATAGCAATGAAAACAGAGTATTTAAATTAGAAAAGGATTTTTTGTATCTCATATAGCTTTGGATTTACCTGTAACTACTCTCTGCTTGACATATTTCAATTAGCTTGGTCCTACTGCCTCTTCTTAAATACAAATAAGTGCATTTAGTTATACAATTGCTATTTTTCATAGTGCTTCCCCCAGTACAGTTACTAGCAGTATCTGTATTCACAATGGTTTGTCTCTGGCCTGGAAACAAAGCTCCATGCAAGCCTAGAGCCATAGGACTGCAACACTGAGAATGTATATCAGTGACTGCACTATTTTGAAAAGGGTTGCTTCCTTTGTAAATTGAGCACAATAAAAATGCCAGTGTAAAAGCTGCATGAAATTGTTATTTTCTTTTCCTATTCATGGAAGAGTCAAACAGCCAGTCCACATCCAGACTTCGACTTCCAACTGGTTCAAGCTGTGTCTGGAGTTTTATTTTTAATAAAAAAAAAAATCATATAATGATAGTATGGGTTGGGTTGGAAGGGGCCTTACAGCTCATCCAGTTCCACACCCCTTCATGGGCAGGGACACCTTCCACTAGAGCAGGTTGCTTAAAGCCCCATCTAACCTGGCCTTGAACACTGCCAGGGATGGGGCAGCCACAGCTGCTCTGGGCACCCTGTGCCAGTGTCTCACCACCCTCACAGGGCAGCTTTTTTTCCTAATGTCTAATCTAAATCTACCCTCTTTCAGTTTTAAGCCATTCCCCTTTTTCTTGTCACTACCTGCCCTTGTAAAAAGTCCCTCTCCAGATTTCTTGTAGTATCTCTTTAAGGTATTGGAAGGCTGCTATAAGGTCTGCCCTGAAACCTTATAGCCTCCACAGAACTTACACCACACTGCAATGTCTGCAATCAGAACTCAATTGCTTCAATAGCAGAAGACAGTAAACTGGCTGCTCTGGATTTATAACAGTAGCACAACTACTGTGAATCCACAGTCTCTTCTTGCTCAGAGCCAGGGCCACTGTGTGAGTGCCCCAAACTGATCACAGTTCGCTGCACACAGACACTTGAAGGATGCTTTCTGGGAAACAGGCTCTGGAGCTTCCCACCCACCCAGCTGCACCAGGACGAGGCAGCCACCTCTCCGCCTTATTGGCTGGACTGGCCCCCACCGGGGCGAGCCAGCCACATCTCCGCCTTATTGGCTGCATTGCTCCCTAAAGGCTTGCCTGGTCCACACTGCAGCATCCTAATCCTGTGCAGATTGCACTGGGAGCCAGTAAAAAAACCACTGTTGTGTCCTAAACTTGTGAGAATGAGATAGAAATAAAGCCTAGATTTTCAAGCCTAGGATTGCTGAGCATGGGCATGGCAGGGGACAGGCCATGGTGTGCTTTAGCAATTGTTATATTCTATCTCCTGAAATCATTAAACCCTGTCAAATATTCCTGAGTTTATTATGGAAGTACCAAGGGGCCCCAATCATGTACCAGAGGTCTATTATGAGAGCTGATACACAAACACGTTTAATTAAAAGTTGTCAAGACTGTATGGACAAACAAGGGGGAGTTCTTACAGCTGTTCAAATTTGCCAAGCCACATCCAGACAGAAACTGAGTTGGTGTGAGGGAGCAACTGAGAAACAAAAAATATTGCCTGATAAAAATCAGTGGTTCTTCAACATGAAATCAGAAAACAAGTCTATATTTATTACACTAATGCAGTGTGAATTTAAAAATTCAAACCACTTCTGTATGATCCCTGGGAATTCATGTGTATATAGTGTATTTGCAGATTAACTATTCAATCTTTGCAAAATCAGTTTCTTATCTTCTCCCCATTGCAAACCAGTTTTAGTTGCATGAAAATAATTTACCATACAACATTTTCAGTTCTTTATTTTTCTGGTTTCAACAGCTTCCTTAAAAGCCAGTTATTTACTTACTCAATTTCCTTTCCCTTTTACACATGCAGCATCTTGAGTAATGACACACCGTTTTCTCTTGGGCAGGTAACAAAATCCATCTATAGATTACGGGAGCAATGAAAATCATGACAAGCTGCAGTAACTGTATGATAGTTATCGTTCCACATTTGATGGTAGATTTTCAGTATGCATGGACTCCAAAACTGGCAATTGATGGAAAATTCTTCCCATCTAGGTAAATGTACAAGTATTTAACTAGTAAAAAAATTCTATTGTCAGGAAATTCTATTCTCAAATAGTAAGGAGGATCATTTCTCATTCCTGTCCCCTGCTACCTACCAGGAAAACAAGCAGGTGCAGAGAAGAAAAATAAAATCAGGCTATCTTTTGGTTATTTTGGTGTGCAGTAGTGTTATGGGAATGCAGAAGACATCAGGAGACCAGAATATGGACTTTTTGTTGCTGGTAGCAGCAGCTGTAACAATGCTAGGGCTATTAGGATCACTACTGCCAATTTAGAGAGCTAGCAGAATTTGCCATACATAATCCTTGGTGCCTTTCAAGGTGAACTGAAAGATGAGTGAGGAGAAATGGGAGAGTGAAAGGGAGAGAAATGTTACAGTTAGTGGCAAAACATCTGTGACGAGAGGGTACAGAGTACTCTCACCTAATATCCTTAACTTGTAAATAAGCCTTCAATCTTACTGTTCTTTGTAGTTACCCATGGATACAAGTTGGGGATACAAGCAGTTGTGAATGTCCCCCTGCCATAGTTCCTGCTACAATAAATTTAGATCCCTGTTTGGTCTGCAACAGAGCCTAGCCATGCTAGCTGCTGTACGCACACATGTAAAAGTAAATCCCTTTCCCACTGTCCTTGCACCTGAGGTAAAATAGCAAATGCTTCTTGCCAAGTTGCTTCCTGCAAACCAGACAAACATTTTGAGCAGTGTCTAGAAAGAGGAAGTTGACCAGGTAGTCTATAAGGCTAATAGGTGACAAAGGTGTAACAGGGCCCACAAGTTAAGGCCACAGCAGAAAAGTTAAATGAAGATTTCACATCAATTTTTGTCATGTGAGACTCTTCATTACACAGGAACTCAGGCAGAGTCCCACAATGAAACACAACAACAGATACACCACATTATTGTCTCAAAATGAAGTGTGAGAAGGAAAAGGTTTTGGTCAGAGTGACATAATGCATATTAACAAAACTCTAGGCCTAGTGCTAAAGGAACTCTTCTACCAAACAGCTGAAATAAGCATTGCAGGGTGTAACCACTCATTTAAAATTGCTTTAGTGTCAGCAAACATGATGTGCTTCCAGGAGGTATGCAGGGAACATCAGGGGAATAAAACCATACTGTGCAAAACGCTGTAGCAGTGAATAGGATTAGTGGGCATCTGGATAAACCCTGAAAAACTTTCAGCAGTACCTAGGAACTCTACTCAAAGACCATTATGCCAAATACTGCAAAAGCACAGAGCAGATTGCTTCTAGCACAAACCACAAACAGGGAAAGTACACAAAGGCTGCTAAAGGAGAGACAGTAACACATACCTTTGTAGACCTTTTCAGTTAGATTTCTGAATGTGTGTATTATGGCTTATAAATTAAGAGTTTAACATACACAGGCAAAAATAGAAATGACAGATGAAGAAGAATCAGAGGAGACAGACACTGGCAAGAAAAGGAGCTAACTACAAAACATTGTCTTATTTCTATTGAAGTAGCTTTACACTGGCAATTAGATGCCCCAAGCAGCATTCTTCTGACTCTGAGTCATACCAAGGTGCCTATCTGTAGATCTGACAGCCTTATTTCTCTGCAACTTACATTTTATTCTGGAATAATATGTAGCACTCACCACATGTTAGGGTTTCTTAAAATTTTAAAATGCATTAAAACCGTAATGTTGTTATTTCTTCCCTCCCGTTAAGTTTAAAAACATTACAATATTTATGTAGTATCATGGTATATACATTATTTTCAGCACATTTTGTTTGGAGTGCTTTGGTACTCAGGACCTTGTCCACTGCATGTGGTTGGGAGTCAATACTATTATATATATGAGAAGAACTGGTACAACTTTCCTGGAGGCAAGTAATGTTTCACCTATCTCTGCCAGTTCTTGGAAAGAGTCAAGGAGCTGTATATGAATCTTGTGGATGGAACTACTTATATCTCCAGAAGACACTCATAAGGACTCCCCTGAAGAGCTCCTAGAGGAAAAAAGCTGCCTTGGCATAAGAGGAAAAGTCTTCATATAACTGCCTGACTAAAGGGAACAGTAAATGGTTAGTTTTCACGAAAGAGAGGACTCACCAATGAAGCCCCCACAGGAGATGTATACTCAGGCTTATATGATTTGGCATATTCATAAATGATCACAGATATCGAAGTGACAATGTTTAAATCATTCACAAAAGTAAGAAGGAAGGCTGAGTATGAGGAGTTACAGAAGGACTTCACAATACTGTGCAATAAAATGCCAAATGAAATTCAATAAAGCCAAATGTGAAGTAATGCCAGGAAAAAACCCAGACAATTCTAACTTGACAAAGTGAATAAGGAGCTCTGAGCCAGCTACTACCACTCCGGAACAGAATCTGAGGTTTAGTACACAGTTCTATAAAAATGTCATCTCAGTGCCTCACAGTGGTAAAAATAAAAACAAGCAAAAAGTGACCAATAGTTTTGAAAGAAATAGGAAAGAAAACAAAAAGATGTAGTGATAGCCTAATTCAATAGGCAGTAATCCCAGACCCAAAGAGTGCATAATGAAACTGGGAAAGTGACATCCTTGGCAACAGTGATGATGAAAATTGGGCAATGGCTATCAGGCAAGGGACAACTAAGTCAATCTGGATCCCTCAAAATGGAAATAAGGTAACTGCAGGGACTATGACAGGGATCTATAAAGTCATAAGAGGTATAGGGAAGGTGCAAACGCCCTACCCCAACCCCAAGGAGTGACTGTTGGACATTATGTGTAATTGAAACTCTTGTCATAGGACATCATAGATACTGAAAGTTTTCATGATCTCAAAAAGATTACACTAGCTTGTGGAAGACAAACACATGAAATGTAAAGATACATGTCTGAATGAGGAAATCCCCATTATCCATTTGGGGGCTGGGAGACCACATCTACAACAAATGCATTACCAGTTACCAATGTAAAGCCAATGAGTACAATGTTCATCAGATTCATTAGCTGGAAGACTCAAGAGAAAACATAAAATTAATTTACTATTAGCTTGAGCCATATATAAATTTACTGTACTCACCCATGCATGTAAACTGATATAGCATAGGAATACACTTGCTGAAATCCACATTGAACCTAATGTGATTTCAATATGGCAATCTTAGTTTTGAAGCTGCTTCTAATACAGTTCTGTGTTAACGCAAAATTATAAACTTGAATCAACACAACTTATTGAAGCCAAAGCACTGGAGAATACACAGGTATTCAAAAGTATGAAAACTGGAATTAGAATCACAGTCATTCTCTAATAGCATTATTAAAAACAGGTCACAATTTGAATGTAGTAGGAAGAACTGCTTTCATTCCAAAGTTAAGCATCCAGGACCATTCAAAGTAAAACCAAATAAGGATGACATTGGTGTACTGCACGTAAACAGATGTACCCAGACAACTGGCTAAAAGCTGGATGTGCATTCAGTTTTTCTTCATCTGTGACAACATCCATTGCTTTTGTACTAGACACAAGGCTGTATCTAATTAAGCAGCTGAAAAAAGAAAATTGCATTGTGCCAATCTGCTAGTAAGCACTTGCAAAGACACTAAGAGTAAACTACCCTATCAAGTCTAGAGATAGACTGTAGACAGTTCCAGCTGTAGAACATTTCAACCACTAGAATACTTGCTTATGTTCCACTCATTAGCCAAATAAACACGGAATTTTGATCTTCATGTCTGCCAATAACTAAACTCATACATGTTTGTGCTCCAGCTCTGAAGTGGAGTGTCTCTGAATGACTTTTAAAGCATAGATGAGAACAAAGATAGATACAGGAATGGGTAGAGAAAGGGGATTATACTGCTTTGGAAAGCCAAGGGTCTGGAGAAGTATCATTTTGGTGCTGGCCAAAGGAGCAGAAGGAGATAAACCAGGCACTATAGCAAGAGTTTCAGGTAGGATTGTTCTGCAGGACAGAGAAAAATTCTCCTGCCTTGCACACTGTTTCTGTGTGGCTGTGCAGTCAGCCTAACTCAGAAGCACTCTGACTCATGTCATGGAAGAAGAGGTGCACTGGTGTTGGCTTTGCCATGATTCCTTCCAGGGAGGTTCTGGGTATTCCTAAAGGAAGGCTGTCATGAGGGCACAGCAGAGGGTTCTGCAAAGACCAGGTTGTCTAATGCTTTTCTTCTGGCATTCCAGATATGTCAATATGTAGGAAGGTCAAAAAAGGTAGGAAAAGGGACTTCAGACAGCAAACAAGGTGTGCTTACAGGGCAGTGCAGGTACATCTATTCATGATCTCATATTCAGAAGAAATATTCTAGAGTGCTTCCACCTTCAAAACCTTTCTCCTTTTCTTTCAGAAATATCATTAAGATTACAGCAAGCGGTAAGACCAAGTCATGTCTGTCTTTGAAATGCCTCTATTCCTGTTACCTATGCAATAGCATTAGTTTGCGTAAGTCTTGCCACAGCAGAACTGGACACAGAAATGTAATGAGACATCCACAGAGTCCTACTGAGTAGGTGGAGAAGTGGCATCTGGAAGCCTCTGAAATGCCAGACTTCAAGGTCAAAGCAACAGAACAACTACACACAACATACATAGAGTGCCAGCAAAGAAACGAAATTATGCCAAGCGATAAGTCACAGGTACAGACATGATCAGCATACATCCTAAGATCCTAAGCAAAGTTAATGGAAGCATCTGTGGAAAAATTACCATCAGAGAAAATTTAACTCCAATAGGTAAAATGTTGTCTTTTAAGTAAATAAGTCTCATATCACAGGCAGTGCCAAAATGATCACTCAGAGATGAGTGAGGGCAGGAGATGGCAGCTTGCCTTCCAGCAATAGGGTTACATGAAAGTGCTGCTCTGTGCTTTGGGTTTTCTACGAGGTTTTTATGGGCACTTATGGGCCTAATTAAAAAAGATTGTGAAAGAGACCAAAATGGGAACACTCTTCTAGGCGCACTTAAGTAGGGGAGGAGAAACAGTAAAAAAAGAAAAAGGAGATTGCGGTTGATGTCTTCTTAAGCCACAATCCTGGGACTCTAAAATGAATGCAATCTGTCCTCCTGTTTCTACATTTCCTTTTCATTGACGGCAACTGTGCCAAATCACGGGAGAAAGTTAATGGCAAAAAAGATCATCTGTTTCTTCCAACTGGTTTGTTGAGTAGTTTAAAAATTGGCAGCTTGGAAATGTTTCAAGCCAGAAGGGAAAATATTCATGTATCCACACATCAAAGTGTTTCTAAAGACTGAGCATACCTAGTTCTGAACATTTCTCAGGTGATCAAAACAGAAGTGCATTTCTAAGATGCTGCCTACAATATAACAGGCAGTAGGTCAGGGACCACAAAACTTGATCAAACTGAAGCATTGGCTCTACAGCTAAATGAGAAGCAAAAAGAGTTGTCTGGGGGGCAGAGAGCAGGAGGAAGTATTAGGCGAGGAAATCACTGGCACTGTAAGCAGAAGAAAGGGAATCCTGCTAAAAGAGAAGAGTTACAATAAGAATCAGAGCTGTATAACTAAAAAAGAATAAGGGGAGGAGGGGAGAAGAGTTAGAGAGGGTTAAATAGCAATCTGCAAGGGATATTTTTTATTATTGTCAAAATTCAAGGCATTATTAGGTGTATGCAGTTGGTATTAAGTGATCTGTGGAAAAAAAGATGTTTATACAAGGATGATTTGCCCTGGTTTTTGCCCTTGCATTCTAATTAGGAAATTGAGCCCCAAATTAATTTGATTGCTTAATTTTATTCCAGGGTTGCAAACCTGCTACTATAAATTTTTATGTATTTGGAAAACTGTGCCTGGTCCATCTTTGGTATACTGCTTGCTATGGTCTGCACTGAGGGGAATCTCACCCAAATGTTTTCTTAGGGAGACAACAGTTGGTTTTATAGTTAGCATGCAATACATTCTGAGAAGGTGCTCTTACCTCTCCTTTCTCTAGCTTACATTTCCATCATAGAGCTGTATGTTATGGTCCCACAGCAGTATCCAGTGTCCTGTACATATACAAGACATCCTTTTGGAGTTTCCTCTTCCTGGAACCTGTGTGTCAGCATGTAAAGCCACCCTACACTTTTCAGGACTTTATAGACATGTTAGAGAGTATGAAACGTGGAACAATGTAGATGTGCTAACTTTGCCTAACATTCGTGGCAGTGTGCTTCACCCCTCAGCCTTTATTTCCTGTAATTCTGCTCATGTGATAATCACCAGTGGTGGTAGTAATGGATGCGCCTGGCTGTGGTGGCTGCATCTGACTCAAAGTGGATTTGGGGGAAAACAGATAACAACACAATAGCCAAAGGCTAATCTGAGCAATGTGCACAGCTCCCCTACCTCACCCAACAATAGTCCTGGTCAAGGTCCAACTCAAGTTTGGAAAAAAAAAAGTCTTCTCTAATCAGTAAGTTAATATGATGTAAAAGTCAATTATCTCACTCTGTAAACAGTGGATGGGCCAGGCCCCATTTTGCACTCCTTCACGGCAGTGGGTTGCACACCGGGATCTGACCTTGAGTATGGATGCCTGTCCTGGGTTCAGCTACAGCAGTC